>NC_056729.1:1204452386-1204662103 GCF_019279795.1 Protopterus annectens
TCTGAGGGATATGAAGTCAGTAACTCACATGGATGTTACCATGTACTGACTGTAATCATCGGAGTATGCTACTACATTTCTAAAGACAGAAAATGTGTGAGTAACACACCACATCTAAGACTCCAAACTCTGGCCAGTCTGCAGATAGCCCTACAGGTGAGAGTTTCCTCAACCACATAACACTGTTATGCCAGACTTTAAATCATGTAGAACAACCATATCCACAGAAACCCTGTTAAACCAGCATAAATTCAAATGTAGAACAGCAATACTTTCATTCTGTCCCCATGTTTGGAACACCCCCTCCAGTTTTTGGCCTGTCTCCACAGTGTTGCAAGAGGTATTTCCAACTACCCTCTGTGATGCTGTTTGTCACTCACCAACATGAAGTCCTGCTCACAGTGAAGGAAAAGTGCCAACACCCACATGAACTGCTTAGTTATAGGAGTTTATTTCCATGCAACTGGCTATAGGAATGATACCACAGCTGTTCTACATGCAATTAGCAAGTGGGGGAATCCAATTTGTGCACAGGCCTTCAGCAGATCATGAGCATTACCTACAAAAGTCAGGCTGCTGCCTATGCAAAACATATGTATTTTTCTACATTTACCAGAACAGGAGAGAGAGAGAGAGAGAAAGAGAGACAGAGAAAAAGTAAGAAAGGAAGAGAGAAAGAGCCAAGCGTGTTTGTGTTTGATCTGTGGGTGGACAGTGGTCTCTGGGTATTATAATGATTGCCTATATTGTTTACTATTCCATAATGTCACATAGTAATTGCACATGGCAGTAGACATTTATGGCTGTGGATTGTCTACAACAACCTCTACAGTGTTTGGCAACTGTTGGCCTTGTAATGTGGACATTGGGACATATAGGTCCTCAATATAATAATGTAGCAAAGCCACACTGCAATGGATCCTGTCATTATACAATCACCCCAACACCCACACAGGATACTGATGATGCACGCACAAGTACACTTACCTATACTGAGTTTCAAACCCCCTACCTGGCTATGCATTGCTATTATAGTGTTATGCAGTTATCGCACATGCCACAGAGCTTACATGTTAGAGAGCTGTCCAAAGGTATCTTTGAAGGTGAGTGACATCAGCAGCAGTGCTAAAGGAGGGGTAAGGAAAGTGTAGTAAGTGTGAATGTCAACAAAATCAGGTGTCATCAAAGTCACACACACACTCTCTCATACAAGCACACATATTATCACAGTTGCCAGTACCAGGATTAGAACTCCTACCTAAGTAGTTTGCTATACTACAGTATTATACAATAACAAGTGCCACAGAACTTATTTCAAGATGACTAACATCAGCAGGTGTGCTAAAGTAGGGCAATGGGAGGTGTAGTGAGTGTGAATAACCTCAAAATCATTTGTCTCCACACACACACACACACACACACACACACACACACACACACACACACACACACACACACACTTGCCAGTACTGGGATCCATAGGTTCATTGCTTCACAGGTGTGTAGTAGGTGAATGGGCTTGAAGTTTCTTCAAGGCTAGGCCAAGGGAATACCTTGGCATTAGGTCACATGACAATAGTCCCCAGTGTGACTCAGGGGTGTAGTCCCTGGAGTGGTCCCCAGGGGTGGGTATTGTATTCATCATTCACTCATCTGGGTTTCTATTGTGGGTTTCTATTGTGCTTCCTATGTATGTGATCTATATTACATAACATGGACAGTGTCTGGGTTGTGCACGTGTCCCACATGCATGTTCTTTGACGTGTGGAAGTGTACTTGAGGTCTCTGGAGCATGTTGTGTGGACAGATTGTTATCTTCTGATGTAGCATTCCTGACCTCATTTGGTGAGACCTGCCTATGTAACTGAGGTCGAGATTGCACCTACATTAACAGTATGATACAGGTATTCAATGGAGTTAGTAGTGTCTGTCCATACAGGGCATGTGTATAAGGCATGGTATTTCCTTTGTGGGGTATGTTTGCAGACTCTACAGTTGTTGCAGGCGTCCAGTGGGGAACATGGCAAAAGGGCCACTGTACACATTTATTTGGCTACTGAGGGGATGGAACAGGGTGCCTTGTCATTTTACTTGATGAATAACACACATTTAGTCAGGAGATGTAGCACATCAAAGTAGTTTCTGATGTCAGTGGCACTGTTGTGGTCAACAGAAATGTAGTCCACTGCTATCACACCGTGGTTACTATCTGGGAGGCAATATGCAGAGAACTACCAATATAGTGGTTGTTGCCTAGCCAAGTGCGTTTGTGTATGATACGTGGGTGGAGAGTGTTCTCTGAGTAATAGAAGGGTTGTCTATATTGTTCACTAATCCATACTGTCACATGTAGGCCGGTGGATTGTTTACACCAACCTCTCTGGTGTTTGACATCTGTTGGCCATGTAATGTGGACATTGTGGCATATACTAGGTCCTCAACATAATAATTTAGCAAAACCCACCCCACAATGGATCCTGTTATTACACAATCACAGCAACCCCCACACAGGATACTGATGACAGACACACACACACACTTGCCAGCACTGAGATTTAAACCCCTACTTAGCTATGTATTGCTACTACAGTGTATCACATTTATCACATGTGCTACGGAGCTTATAGGACGGATGTTGTCCCAAGGTACTTGTAAGGTGAGCAAAATTACCAGCCCTTGTAAATACTGGCACTGGGTGATGTAGTGGGTGAGAGACCCCAAAAATAATTTTACTCCACACACATTTATTTTTGCCATGGGTGACGTTCAAACCTCTATCTTACAATCTTTTCGGACCATTATGTCATGCATTCACCACATGCACCACTGACCTTACATGGTTTAGGGTTGGCAACAGGTACTTCTAAGGTGGATGATATCTGCAGGACTGCCAAAGTCAGGCACTGAGATGTAAATAGGGCCAAAATCTTTGAGGTACAGACATACATATGTACACACACAAACACTTGCCACTGTTGAGATTCAAACCCATACCTATGCAGTTATTGCTATTACATTGTTCCACATTTATAACATGTGCCATGGAGCTTACATGTTGGAGACCTGTGCCAAGGTATCTTTGAAGGTGAGTAACATCAGTAGTAGTGCTAAAGGAGGGGTAAGGGGAGAGCAGTAAGTGTGAATCTCCATAAAATCAGGTATCATCAAAGACACATACACTCTCTCACATAAATACACTCGGTTTCACAGTTGCCATGTCTAGGATTAGAACTCCTACGTAACTAGTATGCTACGCTATAGTATTACGCAGTTATCACAAGCACCACAGAGCTTACATGCTGAAGAGCTGTTCAAAGGTATTTTTGAAGGTGACTAACATCCGCAGCAGTGCTAAAGGAGGGATAAGGGAGAGTAGTAAGTGTGAATGTCCATAAAATCAGGTATCATCAAAGACACACACACTCTGTCATACAGTTTCACATTTGTCATGTTTAGGATTAGAACTCCTACCTAACTAGTATGCTACACTATAGCATTATGCAGTTATCACAAGCACCGCAGAGCTTATATGCTGAAGAGCTGTCCAAAGGTGTCTTTGAAGGTGACTGACATCAGCAGCAGTGCTAAAGGAGGGGTAAGGGAAGAGTAGTAATTGTGAATGTCCATAAAATCAGGTATCATCAGAGACGCACACTCTCTCTCACAAAAATGCACACAGTTTCACAGTTGTCATGTCTGGGATTAGAACTCCTACCTAACTAGTATGCTACACTATAGTATTACATAGTTATCATAAGCGCCATGGAGCTTATATGTTGGAGAGTTGTCCAAAGGTATCTTTGAAGGTGAGTAACATCAGCAGCAGTGCTAAAGAAGGGGTAAGGGGAGAGTAGTAAGTGTGAATGTCCATAAAATCAGGTATCATGAAAGAGACACACAATCTATCACACTTGCCATGTCTGGGATTAGAATCCCTACCTAACTAGTATGCTACACTATAGTATTACGCAGTTATTGCAAGTGCAATGGGGCTTAGAGGGTTGGCACTTGGCCAAAAGGTTATTTCAAGGTGACTGACATCAGCAGGAGTGCTAACATGGGCAATGGCAAGTGCAGTGTGTGTGAATGGGTCATAAATCATTCCTCTGGAAACACACACACACCCACACATACAGACACACACACACACACACACACACACACACACACACACACACACACACACACACACACACTCAGTCACACACAACTTATACAAATGATAGATGAATACTGATTTGTACTATCGTGTTACACAGTTATCACAAGCACCACAGACACTGTAAGGCTGAGGGCTACCAAAAGGAATGTCTACAGTGATTGACATTAGCACATCATGTGATATCGGCCAATTGGATGTGTGGTTGATGGGACAGGCCTCATAATGGAAATCTCTCTGTCACTGTCTGTCTTTCTCTTCCCTACATCTCTGTGTGTGTATGTTTGACATATTATAGTGTGTTGACCTTAGATATGTGTGGGTATTCCTATCCAATGTATTTGCAAAGCATGAATGGTGTACAATGTGGTGTGTGTGCACAGACATCTGTGAATGACAAATATGCATAGTCCACTGTGTCAGACATGGGCTTCATTTCTCTAAGTGTAGGAGCATGCCCAGTATGACCTTCTGTATTGAGTGTGTGAATCCATTCCAGGTAGGGTTGTACTCCAGTCCAGGATTTGGTGTTCTACACCTACAGCTAGCAACTTGTTTCTGCAGGATATCTGTAGATAGGTTGACAATATGGGGTCACAATGGGCAACAGATAGTGGGATACTGTAACTATTGCTGTATGTGCTGCTTGCATTACATGGTTGGTGTTAGCAGAGACATTCAGATATATGTACTGTTTTACAATGTGATGTATTATCTCATCAGCTACTGACAGATATGCTTATTTGTTCACAATTATTTCCTGGAAAATACAAGATGAATGAAGCTGTGTCCAGTATTGTGGTTCGCAGCCTACATATTCTTGCACACTCATGCCATTCTGCAGGGGTAGCTGCAGACACTTGCTGATGGGTCTGTGTAAATGGTCCAGCACCTTGGTACTATGGTGGCTGAGGATCCCCTTCTTGTACTTATATCAACGTAACAGAATGGCCATATCCTGCTGTGGCCATACCTCTCAGATGTACTGATTCACCCAGGTTACCCAGAGGCAGGGCTCATATATCTGGTCAGTTCCCCTTCACATTGTGGTTTACAAGCAGGTTTGTAGCCACCCATTACTGGGTTTGCAGGCAGGGGTAGTATGGGCACACAGAGTTTCAGACTTCACACACTCCATGACGTCCATGCTTCTACACCACCCACTCTGTTATTCTATACTCTTCCTAACATTATGCGAGCGATATCTGAGAAATATCCCTATAGTTGGCCCTTCATCCCAGTAGTATTTAGGGGTTGGTCCACAGTTCATGCAGTAGGACATGGTGGGCATGCTACTGGGATTTGTCAGCATGGCCTTGCATTTGCGTTGTGTTGACTGTGTTATGTTGCTAGTTGGGACACCATGAGATACCATACATTGGCACTACAGGTGAGACACAGGCCTTTGACAGAGGACTGTAGGCCATTTGGTAGTGATACAGATCATCTGTAGCAGGCCAGTGCATTCTGTCACTCCTACATTCCCAGGCTGCAAGCCAGTGGATTTCCCTGGGGTGACAGGTTAAGTGTGCGAGGTGTTAATGGCAACAGTTTTTGTCCATATTAATCCATTGGACTGGATGCAAACAGGGTGCTGCTTACAGCTAGGGACACACCTGCATGGGGCACCTCTTTAGCATGCTGCATTCTGTGGGTATTCCCATACAGAAGTGGGGCCATACTATAATCATTCCCAACAGCAAGGACATGACCTGTGATAAACCTGTGGCTGATGGTGTGGTGAGCTGAGTGCATATGTGATATGGAAGCTACATGCAGCTGACTCACAAATATACATGGGACATTCCCCTTATAATGCCTTGTGCAGGGACATAGGCAGTCTCTCATTACTTCATAACTGTGCCTTTTGTAGTCTGCCAATGATTGGCCAGACCATATCAGTGTTCCATATTATGCAGACAACTAATGTGCTGCTAACCTGTATGTACAATTACAAAGCTGTGTGCAGTTGACAGTTACATTTTATGTACTCTGTCTAGGGTACTTCCACCTGTGTACTATATGTATGTCTGGGCCCACATTTATGACATGTCCATCTTTCAGATGGTGACAGACATTGACATCTAGACAGTGAGTATGGATGCCTGCTAACATGGGTATTGCTGAGAAGCATTGTGGTTTGCACTACAGTTGTTGGAACATGGCCCTGTTATCCACAGTACTGCCCACAGGGCACCGAGACACAACCCTCCATGCCTACATGCTGACCACTTCCAGACAATATTGAACACACAACAGCCTAACACATGGGCCCCTGCATATTGTACACATGCAACGATCTATCCTGTAGATTCAGTCAGCTCGGGTAATCTGTGCTTCACCGTTATTACACCTCACACTTACATGTTACTGCATTTCTACATAGGATTGTAGGGGAGGGGCACACCTGACGACTTTAAACATTTTCTATGACTGTGCTGGTATTTCAGGTACTCTGTTGGCTTCCATTTCATTTAGTTTTCTGATCTATCATGCAGACTGGAGGCATATCAGTAGAGTACAGATCTTAGGTTTTATTGACCTATATTTCAGTTTCAGACTTCTTACCCTTCAGAACTAACATACAACTGCCTGACCTGTTGTAGTCAGTCTGTGTAGGTCTGGAGGGTGGCTGTTATCCATTGCCATTAATTGGAGGCCTTAGCACAGCCTTTCTTTATGGTCATCTACACCTGTCTTGCTGGCCGAGGCTGGGTATGTGTGCCATACTGACATGCATGTGTGTGTCCTATGGGCACACATTTGGGCCACCACATGTACTGGCATGGGATTTTTCACCTTGTCTAGTACTGCCTAGTATGTTGACACCAGTATTTGTTATGGATTTCATGCTGCCAATATAAGTGTCCACTATCTGCTGCCATCCCATTCAGCCACCCGATTCCCTTGCATGCTCACCTCCATACCATAAATACAACTATCAGAACATACTACTCCATTCAGCAATTGATAGGAAGAGGGACTTACCTTGTGGCTGTGCCCGTATTGAGGAAGGGTGCTGGAGGGCTAACTATGTCGGATGCACATAGTACACTCTCTATACATGGTAAAGCACAGGTAGTGTCACTTTTGGCATCCCTTTTACTGTATGTGCAAGTCAGAGAGAGGTGTCATTCCCTGGGTCCCTACTGTGTCAGTGTATGTGCTATGCATTGCCTCTTTGCCAAGGTCTGGGCATACTAGGCATGCCTCCTTCTGCCTACATGGGCAGGCTCAGGTAGCTCCTCCTCCGAGTCCCTCTGTGCCTGTGATTGCGTTGGCAATGGTGAGGGGCTATGTGGCCTTGCCCCATGCTGTTCCTGCTGCAGCTGTTTCTGCAGGATCATATTGTATAGCACGGCACATACTATGAACATTTGTGTACATGTAGCTGGAGTGTATAGCAAAGGTCCACCGGATATGTCCAGACAGCGGAACTGTGACTTGAGCATCCCAAACACACACTCTATTATGATTCTGGTTTGTGCATGTGCCTCATTATGGAGTTCTTGTTCAGGTGTGTGTGCATTTCTGATGGGTGTCATCAGCCACAGCTCCAGTGAATAGCCAGCGTCCCCTACTAGGTGGCCGTATGGAATGTCCCCACTGGCAAATGACTGGTACAGCTGTGTCATATATAAAAACAAAGAAAACCAAACCTGTAATGCACTTGCTGTTTACAAAAAATGTCCAGAACAAGCACAAAAAAAGCAAGATACAGTCAGAGGGAGGTTCTTCTCCAGGAAGAGAACCAGAGAAGCAAGTGTCGGCCCACAAGCACAAAACAAAACACGGAAGTAACAAATATTGACTGTCCAGTCTTCAATTTATCAAGTGTTGAATTAACTGAAGCTGATATTAGATTGTTGAGCAAAGGCATGACTTCCATACCGGCTCAAAAATATTCTATCTTAAATGCATTAACTGATTTGAAGCTATTTACAAGAAACCTCAATCTGAAATTGCTTTATAAAGACTCTCATATGTCTACGCTATCAAAGTGCAGAAAAAGTAGTACATTTATTCCATTTAGTAACCGTGTCGTCACAGCTTTTCAAAATGTGTGTGAACAACAATTGTATAGCTTGTATGCTAAGGATGATTTTAAAAGATATTATAACCTAGCTACAGTTAGAGGCATTAAAAACATAAGAAAATAATAACGACATTGTCGTAAAGGAAGCTGACAAGGGAGGGGGGATTGTTTTAATGAATGTTACTGATTAGAACACCTCTATGTACGAACGTCTCTCTGAACCTACTGCATTTAAACAGATATCTCATAGTGATGTAGAGCGTTGCATTAGCAGAGTTTTTTGTATTTTTATTAGAATTGCAAGTCAATGATGACATTTCTGTTGCCATGTTAAATTATTTTTCTAAACCTTGTCCTAAAACATCTGTTATATATGGTTTACCTGAGGTTCACAAATCTTCAACCAACCCCATTGTCTCTGGTAGAGGCTGGTTAACACAATCCATCTCACTTTATCTGCAAACTTTATCTGCAAACTATATTAAGTCCTTTTTTAGTTACATGTGGAGAGTTTTATAAAGGATACAGATGACTTTTTGAGTAAGCTTTATATTTGACACCAAGAAGAGATTATAAATCAGTGTATTTTTGTAACTTTAGATATAAAATCACTCTTCACTGTTATCCCTAATGATTATGGCATTCATGCCATTAGAGATATTCTATGCAGATATAGTAAATTTAAAGACAGGGAAATAGAAACGTTATGCAAACTACTTGACATAGTGCTGAATAACAATATATTTATTTTTAATGAAGTTATTTATCATCAGATTACTGTTATTGCAATTTGGACACCAATTGCAAATACATACGCTAACCTGACTTTGAAGGAATGTGTAGAACAATATATACAATTGTCCTATTGTATTTAAATCTTATGTTTTATTTTATAAGCGTTTTGTGGATGATGTGTTTTTTGCTTGGGGAGGTACTCCAGAACTATTGATGGAATTTTTAAATTATTTAAATACTACTGCTACCTTTTTAAAATTTGAAATGACTAAGTCAGTAAATGAAATACACTTTCTAGATGTACACTTAAGCATTGTGGATAATATTTTATCCACAAAAATTTACAAAAAAACCCATAAAAATAAATATTTGCATAGTAAGAGTATGCATCCTAACCATACATTCCGAGAAATAGTCAAGAGTCAGTAGACTGAATACTAGGGAAGACACATGTATTGAGCAGTTGCATGACATGAAATATGAATTTCAACAAAGAGGCTATAACCCCAAGTTACTGCTAGAAGAAGAGAAAAATGTTTTTGAATATAGGAATAGTAAAGTTAGATCTTATTTTTCGGCCCCACAAGAGAACCCTGATCCTACTATATGCACTATGAATCAGCTGAGGTATACTACTACTTTTAGCCGATGTACACCTGATGTTAAGAAAATAATTTATAATAATTGGGCTATCTTACAAGCTTTACCTAAATTAAGCAGTGTTATTCCATCTTATCCTAAATTTGCTTATAGAAATTCTAGTAATTTGAAAAGTAAATCATGTTATAAAGATTTGCGAACTAAAATACAAAGGGGATCAGAGTTAAGTAAAAAGGACACATTTCCATGCATGAACTGCTCTGTATGCAGTGTCATATGTAAGAATAATATATTTACACATCCAGTAACACATAAAAATTACTTTTTTACTTTTACTGAAACTTGCAATTCTAGTAATATTGTTTATTTAGCTACATGTGACAAATGTTCAAGTTTTTATGTTGGTAAATCAAGCAGAAAATTATGTGAACACAGCTCAGATACCAAAAGAAATGTTTTGACAAATGCTATTGCAAAACATAAGGTAGACTTGGGTAGTGCACATACTTTTTCATTTTGGGTTATTGATATCTGTTATACTAGTCACAGAGGAGATGATAAAAATAATGACCTAGAGACCAAAGAGTATAACTGGATTGTTAGGTTACAAGCAGATAGCACTCCAGGTATTAATGCTACTGTATCAATTAAACCTATTTTAAAAAAGAGGCAATTATGTCTTAAAAATAATTATAAAGGCTATATTTCTGTAGCCCTTTATAAGAATATTCTTATAGCTTTTTATAAGAATTTTCTATAAGAGTTCTTCTCTCTTCAAAAAGACATGTTTTTCACTAATGAAATTATTAAATGATGATGTTGGTTGGCTGTTGTCATGTGACATCAATTTTAAATTTAAATAGCAATGTTTAATGCATTTGTATCACACTGAAGAAGGTGTAATCTGAAAGCTTTGTGTTTTTGACTACATTTTATTGATTTTACAATAAATCCTTTGGCTGTAACTTTGCCATTTTTTTTTGTGCACAGCTGTGTTATATGCCAGATGTGGGAGTCATGACAGCTTCCAGGGCTGCCAGCACACACATTCAACGTAATGCTCTGGCCATCGCACATGACCTGGTAGTTAATGGAGGGGAAGCTCTTGCGGTTTATTTAGACCCTACCCTGCTCACCGGGTAGTGCTTTGATGTGTATGTGCATGCAGTCTATAGCACCCACTACCTCAGGGAATTCTGCTATTTGGTGGAAGAGACGCATATTGCTGGTCAACGCCTCACAGGTGTTTATGAAATATATGTGCTCACCGGCATGTGCTGACATGGCATCCAGGAACTGGTGGAGTACCCTGGATACTGATGCCTGTGAGATCCCCATGATATCCCCAGTTGCCCTTTGGAAGGTACCTATGGCTAGTATTCTTAAGCTTACACATACCTTGGTATCCACTGGGATGGGTTCCCGTCTGTTGGTTCTGTGTGAGGCATGTACAGCACAGCTCAATAATTTGCTGTAGAATGTCCCTGTCCACTCTATAGTGCTTCACTATTTCCAGCTCATGTAGCCCTTGGTAGGTTACCCTGTGTCTGTACACTCTTCTCCTCACTGTGGGTTGGTCATCAGCATTCACATCCTCACCACCCTCAGCCTCTTGCACATATTGATTTATGAGAGCAACAGCAGCCCCTAACATTTTGTTAGTTTTGTCAGGTAAAATGTCCCCATCTGTGTATGCCGGTGGTGTAGAGTTTGTGGTAAAAACCAGACTGGAAGATATTTGCATAGTTTATAGTAGTATGCTAGGCTGTTCCATGTGTGATTGGCTGATTCTGATACATTTCACCTGCCAGCTATGCTAGTTCTCCTTCATTGCCTTCCTACTGCTATTTTCCCTTCCAGTTGCCTTCCCGTTTAAGCCCCAAGGTATGACACACATACCCAGTGCTCAGATGTGAACAGAGTTGCTTGTTTAAAACCCGGTGTGTGGCATGCACGCCCGTTTAGGCAATGTAACACTGCTAGGCAGTCTCAGACACATCCCCTTCCTTAGCTGTGTTTAGCTAAGGGCAAACACGGGCTACAGAGCTCCATTAAGTTTATAACATGCATGACACTCCCCCTTATGAGGTCATCCACCTCTTACTCTTATACAATGGTGTTGCTGCACCTGCATGGTTGGGTGCAAGCTAACATTGAGAGGAAATCTGTGATTCAGTATCAAAATGCTCATTTGTATAAAACAGAATGCTAATTCATTGTTACCACACTCACAATGAGCCTTCCCTCTTAACAACTACTATTCCCTGGTATTGTTGTCTTATGCATGCCATTGACTATTATGGCAAAATACTGATTTGGATTTAAAAGCTTATTTCCAACTTTTTTTCTTATTTTCAGGCCAGTCCCGTTTGCCCAACGTTGCCCTACACTTAAAAGGCCGAGATCGGCAAAAAGAAAAAAACTTGTTTTTTATAAAATTGCAACTATTTTTCATGCCAATGGCCATATATTTGGCCATTGAGATGGCTACTACATTGAATACATGTTTTCTTTCGAGCTGTCATGCCTCCGTTTTGTAATTTTGAGAAATGTATCTGGTTAGTAACTGAATACATTTCTGCAGGTTACACTATTCCTGCACAAACACCTGCCTGCTTCCTGGATCGCTAATTGACCTCATTTGCATGTTTTTCACCAGCAAATGAGGCAATTAACATATAGCAGTTGTGTCTGTGCAGGAATAGTGTAGGAGCGGTTGTGCACGTTCCAGGAGCTTGTTCCTGGATCACTCGTTGGCCCTATTGCATGCAGCAGCTCTTGCACTATTCCTGCACTCTGTGCAGAGCTTGCTGAATCCGGGGAAATGTATAATTAACAGTCATCCTTTGTGTTCATTGGCTGTCCTATTTCACCAGGACATATTTCTTATCTGGTCTGAAATATTTGTAAAGTGTTGCTTTATGATGCAGGTTTAAAATCATCAACCTAACCAAATTTAGGAATGTGCAATATATTAACAGAGCAGGGCACATTCCACTGGTGGTCTCTGATTGTTGTTGTCTGATCTGTTATGTTGTTTCACATTTTGTTTTATCATATTTTTCAGACAGGTGATTGTTGTTTAGAAAGTAAGGCATTGAGCCCAGTGCTACTGCTATTATCATCTAACAACTTTGTCTAACAAACTGTAGAAATTCTAAGTGAAATGAAGAAATTAACATTATACAGGTTAAGGACTAGTTTCTTTTTAAGCAGAATTTTGGGTGGATGCATACCTCTCAACTTCCTAACACAAGAAATCTGGATAAAGCTTTAAACAATGGGGGGACACAGACCCAAAACCAGATTTTAAATATTGTTTTTATAAACTTAGAATGTTGTTGGAATAGCAGGTTTTGTGTTAGCTTGCGTTTTTCTGAAGGATATGAAGTCTGAAACTCAAATGTAGTCATTATTTAATGACTTTAATCCTTTGTACTTTGCGACAAATATTAAGAGGAGCAGATCAAAAACATAAGGCAAATAACTGGTCATTCTGCAGAAATCTTGACAGTAGAGAGGTATGAATTGCTTTCCTTTTGTTTCCTTTTGCTAAAGATGCAGAACAGATGCTAGGTTTTAAATAAATAATTATTCCAAAGCTCTTAAATGGCTGAAAGTTTTGCTGTTTATGAAATTTCAGTGTCATTTCATCTTGCAAAGGAGGAGAAAAAGGAAAACATAATGGATCTGTTAAATAGACAAAAAAAGCTAAAGGGAGCATATTCAGAGTTTGCTTTATCTGTTACAGATTCTTCTGCTTGTCAAATGTTGGTATCCCACAATTCTCTAGAGTGGGTGGGGCTGGACAATTATGCATGCAAAATATATGCTAATCAGCATCCAGATTTTTGGCCAGTTGTACGTACTTTTCATGAGCCTTTGTCCAGATTTTTGATGATTCCAGGTTGAGAGGTATGGTCAGAATGGTTCCACAAATGGCATTTTGATGATGTTTTCATTCAATGAATTAATAGGGATCCACATGACACACACAGTTACTTCACCTGCCTTTACCAATCAGCTGATTATGAAACTACAGTTACAAAAAAGAGCCACGTGCATGCTGCTTCATGGCTGATTTAAGGTGAATTTCTAGTTTAACAATAAAAGTAATAGAAAAATAGTACATGGAAATGAAGTGACGTCAGAATATTTTTCTCTCTTCAGTACATGTAGTAATATAATATGTCTCAGTCAGTGGCTTTGGCAGCAGCAGAAAAAATAAGGTAATTTGCAAAATGTGATAAACAAAGACATAAAAATATTAGTAGAAAAGGGAGAAAAGAAATATTGCAGCATATCTGGGAATATTCTTTTGCCTCAAAAAGATGTAAGTTTTCTGTAAGTTTGCATACCATTTGAGTACTCTAGAAAAATACTCATGCTATTTTTTTACAGTAGGCAAGGTATATATTGCATGCTTAAGAAAACTGGCTACATCTACTACTGAGCAATAGGGATAGAAGGTATTAGCGGAAATGCAGGCAAATAAGAAGTAGGAGCAATCGGGAATCTGAGCTAATAGCTGTTTTGTATTGATAAAGTACAGGATGGTCCTAGAGGAAAATGACTGAAGGTTCCAACAGTGATAGAGATATAGGAGGAGATACAGTCTTGTGAAGGGAGTATGGCTTTGAAAATTAAAAAGCTAAGGGGTTAATGACTCAATCATTGGTGGGCAATGGAAGGCCCAAAACCTGGGTATGGTCCTACAAGTTTATTATTTTTTATACACATGTCAATGAATAACATAAAGTGACTAAGACTGTGTTTAATGCTTACAATCAAAATAATTGTAACACGGTCTCATGTTTAGATTTCTATACACACATACATTTTTTTTTCTGTTTTGGATTTTTATGTATACTGTTACCCTTACTTCAGATGTGATGCCGAGTGAAGAATTATAAGTCTAAATTGGTCATTTTGATGAACCCATAAATAGATCATCTTTATTTTCTCTGTCATGATAATGGGCAGCAAGGAAGAGATTGTTGAGATGTCAACATAGTACAATCCCATAATACAACTGTCTTTGCATACATATCTTGCAAGTAAACATAACACAGGTGATATACTCAAAAGTTTGAGCATTAATGCTTTGCAAAGCATTGTTTTCTGTTTCGGGAAATGTATTACAAACTTGACTGCAGCATCTATTCTTGACAGTTCTTTTATCTGGAATCCACCCAAGCATCTTCCCTTCTTTATTTTATTTTATTACGTTTTTCTTTTTTTTTTTTTTTTTTTTTGGCACAGTGACATTGCTATTGGTGCCTTTCAGTCCTTCCTGCTTTCTATCTGTAAATTATGCTATAACATTAATGTGATCCACTGTTGCTGTTTACATTAGCTGTTGAAATCTACCCATCCTCAACCCTTTTTCCCATTTTACACATGGGGTCAGGGTGTCACTTCCACAGTGATAATCATCTTGAGCCAAGGTTTAGACTGCCTGGTGGCTAGCCCTGCCAATGTAGTTCATTTGCACCACTCACTCACACACCCCTATGGCCAATTTAGAGTGTCCAATCCACCTACTGCATATCTTTGGAATGTGGGAGGAAACTGGAGCACCTGGAGGAAGCCCATGTGACTGCAGGGAGAACATGCAGACTAGACCCAGAGGGCAACCCAGCTGACAATCAAACCAGAGAACCTCTTGCTGTGAGGCAACATGGCTAACCACTGTACCACCGCAGCTGTTTAAGTAATTAATAACAATATAAAAAGTTAAATTTTTGTTTTCAGTGGCAAATTGTGTGTTTAAGGTTGGAAATGGGGAACTATACTATACTGGGATGGCTATACAAAGAATTTTATACCTTTACTTTTGTTGTTGTTGATATTGTTGCTTTGGCTAAGTCTGCTGGAGAATTGTTTCAGTAAGTGATGTACTCAGTCACACTGTATGTAAATGGAGGCTGAGGGAATCAAACCATGGAGTATAGGAAGACAAGACATTAGTTTATAATAAAAGGTCATACCTTTAAATTAATCATTTGTGCTTTACCTGCTATCATCAACTTTGTACATTTTTTTCTTTGCACAGTAAAAGTCTGTCTGAAAACAGCCACAGTTTTTGTGTGCTTGAGGTCTAAAATTTGTAAACATGAAGCATGTAAGTAATCCTGTACTTTGAGTTTTAGCGGGAAGCATGCAAAAAATTCTGAATGATGATTTTGTATATGTGTGGTTAACTGCTTAGAGTCACATAGTAAGTAAATGGAGGATAAGTGAATCAAGCCTTGGATCCCTGAAATATTGGAAGCATGAAAGCAAAAAAGCAGTTCTTATGAGATCCAATTTGCTTCTGGATGAGTCTGTTGCCACACTGCAAATATGTTTACTGATTACTTATCTGAGTCTATGCGAAGTCGTACTTTTGATGGCATTTTGTTTGTTTTTTTCTTTAACATGTTTTCAGAAACACTGAGTTCTGAGGGTTCAAGAAAACACTTTGGAGATGTACTTCAAAAGAAGTTAAGAGCAGGCAGGTAACAGATTAGACAACCCAGTCAGTTTTGTTTTTCAATGAAGTAAATGTATTTTCAGTAAACAAAGTCAAGAAATGCAAACAAAAGTAAGAGCAATGGATAAGGAAAAACACAGTGGTGTTATAAACAATGTTATGTTGCATGTAGATGGGCGTTGTGGTGTCACAGTATAAGATTGAATGGAACTGGGGCAAGATGTACTGCCTCACTAAACAGAATTGGCAATTTTCTGTATGAAGTGTCAGATGCACAGATATGTGAAGTTAAACAAAAGTGAATCAAAGTAGCCTGCAATGTTAAGTCATACCATTTTAAATGCAATGATGTGTTGCCCCCTATTTTAAGAAAGAGTTACATGTAATAGCATTAGGGTCAGCTGTAGCTGGTGACTTCAAAGCAAGGGACGGGCTACAGGAAGGAACTAAATATGGGGGAGCTAACTAGAATGGGACTGGAATATATTACAGCAAGTCAATGACTATTTAATTGTAATCAAAATCAGAGAGATTTATTTCAACTTATCTTACTCAGAGACATCCTCTCCCTGTTATGTCAGATTCACAACCATTTAAAACAACACACACCAATCACATTCATCCACAGAAGGTTAGGTTTACACTTCGCATAGCCATTTTGCTGTCTACATAGAACTTAGATTTTTTAAAAAATGTTCATAGTAATGCATTCCATATTATATTATTCAAATACATGCTAGTTCTACCAAACAATACTGTTTAAAATGACAGCTTGGGTCAGTCACTTTAATTCACAAGTGACCTAAGAATCCATTTATTATAGCTGCTTTATTTATTGTATATACCTCAAATGCCCAAATTACAAACAAAATAATAATAATAATAATAGTTACAGTAATGTATTTCAGTTTGTTTTAGTCAGGTATATAATTAGCCCTTTTAAGCCAAATCTATAACTATAACAGGTGTTACTTTCCAACACTGGATCCATGGCATACAGCTTTGGAGCCTTAACTACAACCCAAGAGAGCAGGGTTCAAGTCATGTCCCAAGCAGCTGAGTAGCTGGCTTGGGATGGTGAAAAAGCCACACCTGCTCATCTCCTTCAAGGAGAGACTAGGACTCTCATCAGTGGAATTATAAGTGAAGTCTGGTGATGATACCAAAATAATGTTTGTCTGGCAGATGATGCAGATGGTTAAGGTGGTGGACTGTGGTTCTTGTGGTGCAGGGTTTGATTCCCTCAGCCCTCATTTGTCTACTATGTGACCTTGAGCAAATTAATTAACTGGGTAGTAATTGGGGGTCACTGAGAATTTGGGTCATGGTCCTCAGCGGTTCTCTCGACTGCAAGGCTAGTAACCACCTATGAGCACAGATTCCCCTAAGTTGTCACTCATTATAATCACTAAGTAAACTGCTTTTTTTCAGCCAAAGAACTGTACTACTAATCTAAATAACTTCAAAATTATCTCTGCTGATGACATCACCATTGAAATCATCCACCACACCAAGTTACTGGATGTAGTCATAGATTATCAACTTTGGTTTGATCATCACATTCAACAAAACATAAAGAAAATCCACCAGAAACTTGCCACACTTTACAGAAACAAATACACACCAACCTCTTCTTCCAAAACCACCCTGGCCAAAAGTTTCCTTCTACCTTCCCTACTTTATGGCATTCCAATACTTACCAACTTACAGAACTCCTCTAGATCTAAAATGGAACAGCACTATAATAAAGTGTCCATGTTTGTTACCAGTTCAAAAACTGGAACCCATCACTCTCTATCACTAAAAAACTAAACTGGCTAGAATTCCACAACTACCTACCATATACCCAACTTCTAACACTCCACAACATGGTCTACAAAATCCTAGCCTGTCCAGCACTAAATAACATTATTACAACTTACAACCCAAGTAGAACAGTTAGGTCTGTCGATAAACAGCTTCTTTCTATATACAAACCCTCTAAGACAGCTGAACAAAGTCACTGTTCTCGCTATGTTGCAAAAGCATGGGGCTCTCTTCCACTTACTGTGAGAACTACTACTAACCTACCTGCCTTTAAAACTGTACTGAAACAAAACATGTTCAACTCCTGACTGTGCCCTTGCTCTGATCCAGGCTAATCTTTTTCCAGATCAGATCAGACTGCAACTCTCATTCACTCTCTTTCCATCTGTACTTCATTCACTCTGTATCATTTACTTGCATATCTATGTCAGATATATGAATAGTTACCATCTGCCTCATATCAATGTACATGCTTACCCATAACTCAGGTAATTTGTTGCTATCTGTATAAACTTTTCCCTAGGATTTAATAAACTCCATGTAGACACAGTATAGATCCTACATGGAATGTAGGCTCTATACTGTGCCTACAGTATAGAGCCTACATGAAATGTTACCAAGTCCATGTACACGGTTCCCCCTTCGCAGCACACAGTGCATATTAATCATGGTGCATTGCAGAGGGAGAACACAGTTATTGAATCAGTGTAGGGAGTGTAGTGCCAACTGTGTCCACAGATTAGTAAGATGCTCCCTGCATTGTCCAATTGTCTAATGTAAATTGATTATTTTATTGTTGTGTTTTTTTTAATTTTTGTCTTGTTTTTCTTATTTTTGTCTTATGTATTTGTTTCTATTTTTTTAAAGGATGTTTGTGCAGCATGGTATGGAGAGCAGCAATGCTAAGCAGCACCAAGACACCTGCCAGACATCAGAAAATAGAAACCAGATGCAATTATTTATTTAAAGGTCATGTTTAAGCATAACTGAGCAGGTTTGAGTGGAGAGGAACTGTGTTCAGCAGTGCTTAATGGCAGCTGAGAGGTATATGTAAAGGTGTAGTTGAGTTTCACATATCCTTGTAGCTAAATGGGTTGAGGTATGGCCTCATGAGCAGAAGGTGCAGGGTTTGAATACATGCAAGAGAAAATAAGTATTTATTTTTGAAATAAAAATGATACCACTTATAATTAAATTCTGGCACTCTGCTATGCACCACATAAACACAATAATGTCTGAAAATGTTTATGCACTGCTTGGCTTTGCTTGTTGTTTGTGCATTGCTATGCACTACTAAGCATATGGGTCTTCGAGTTTCCTCACTGCTCAACTCAGCTGTACTGGTTTGAGCACTGCTACGTGACACATCACATTTTTTAATGTTGCCCAATGGCATGTAAGGGTAGAAAAACAGGCTAAATTAAGCCCAATAGGCAGGAATACACCATAATCCATTAGAGTTCTGACTCCAAGGAATACTATGGCAGGCGTTGGTGAGGGTTCATGCTTTTGGCCACAGTGTTGGGCATCCTGGAGTCCAGGGTCATGGCTGGACTCCTTGTAAAAAAAAGGTGAAGGGCCAGCTTCTGCAGGGAGGTTGCCAAGGCTGGGAGTGTAAGGCGGAGGCCTTGGACTGGCTTGCAAGAGACCTCACTAGTACAACTGGTATCCCCTGCACAGGTGAGCAGTGTCATCACCACTATGATGACCTGAAGAAACATAAGGGGGATCTCTTGGACATCTGGGTCCAAGAATTTCAGGCAGGGGATGTCCCACATGTATGTAAGTACTTTTACCTCTGTACCACTTATATCTAATCTGAATGTCTGCTAAACTGGTATCCATAATGGTGTTCTTCTCTCCTAACAGCTGCAGTTGACAGGGCTCGCAACCTCAAGGCACATGCCAGGCTCTTGGCAAGGTTGCACCGTGAGTGTGGTGAGTATGGATGTATTATGCTAACATTAGTGAAATAAGCAAGAAAGAGTAAAGCATTACCTGCAATAAAGACTGTACATTAAAGTTTGTATTGCAATAAATGTAGACTTACAGTGGCAGTGCAATAAATGAATAATGTCAACTGTAGTGCAATAAAAACATGAAACAATAGCATTACCTGCTTTAAAGTATATGCAAGAAAGTATTGCAAGACCTGAATAATGACAACTGTTGTTCAATAAAAAAATCAAAACATTACAAGAAACAGCATGAAATTATACACAATAAAATTTGTAGTGCAATAAGTGTGGAATTAGAGCTGTTTGTTAAGAAATTAATAATGTCAACTGTTCTGCAATAACACATGAACCACTACCAATAACACCAAGGTAAACTGTGTACATCAGGTTTGTCTTGATTTAACCATTGCAGTACAACTGTATACATTCAGGCTGTAAGGGAATGTGCTGCAGTCAAGTATAACACTGTAATATCTGTAGCATGCAAATATAATTGCAGCCAAATGTCTTATTTAACACATACAGTACCGTACAAGGCTGTGTCTAGGCCTATATTGTCCACATAATGCTGTGTTATCCACAAACAGCAGGTAAGCAAAGTATATGGGTCAGGTAGCCCACTCCATGATCTGATATTGTTTGTTAATGTCCCAGATATTTCAAACCAGTAACACTATATTGTGTACACCTGCATTCTATATACCAATGTATAGATTACCTATCTCTGTCATGCTTGTATTTCATACATGTGTGTTCTACTGTCACTGCAGTCTGGTATACAACTGTAGTAGTACTACCAGGCCATATATTGGGTCTATGTGAGCTCTTGGCAAATATCAGTCAGTTAGTAGTCAGCAGTGGCTCAGTAGCTCAGTTTGTTAAATGCTATCTGGTACATCTTTCCCACACACAGACCAGCGTTTGAATCCAGTGCTATGTAGCACTAAATATTACACTATTGTTTACATAATGTTTACAGATTTTCTCCCCAAAGGAACTACAGGTAAATGGGTGAGGTAGCCTATATTATGAGTAAATAATTGTGTGTTTAGATGTTGCAGACTGTTAAAATCATTAGCAAGAATGTGAAAGTACAGCATAACATAAAGGAAATAAATATAATAATAATCAAATAAAATGAAATAAATAACATGTGTAATCTTGGTATGGCTGTATGCCTAGATTGTCTGCTTAAATTTGCTGCAGCCAATTCATACATTCCATGCATATGTCCTCTGCAGTCACTGCTATTGTGCTCTATCCCCATGCCTGCCAAGCAAGGCATGATAGTTATTTAGTTCCTATACTGTACACATGCATGTCTCTCAAGTGTCACTCTGTTATGCAATGTAACTAGTAGTGCATAATCCATCAGTCACAGGATTACCATTGGAACGACCGCCAACACTGCAAAGTATCACTACATCAGCCCACAGTACACCTTGGTAGTTATATAGGTCCACCTGATGTGCAAGTGTTCTGTGTAGCTGTGTACCCACAGTTATTAAAGCCTGCCCCTTACTGTGCCATGCGAATAGCTTGAGAGGTATGTCCACGCTACAGCAGCTATATTGTAATGGTACACATAAAGAAAGGAGAGACCCACAGAGTAGATAGTAGTACTGTTGTCAAGTACATAGCCTATAATGGTACTAATGGACTGTTTTTCTCTCTCTTCCCACCCCTTATCTTCATTTCTTTGTTATTGTTATCCATTGGTTATAGTTTACTATTCACATATGTTGTTAAATTACCTGTATTTTGAGCATGTGTATTGTTATTATTATTATTATTATTATTATGTATTATAATGGGTGCATATTAACATATCTTGTTGAATTATCTATTTGGTAGGCCTAATGCTGTAACTGCTACTGGCATGCTGTTAACATACTGACTATTCTGGCATGTATTGTTGTGTTTCACATAATATGCATTGACATGCAACTGAGTTATTTCCACTGTTCTGGCATGCTGTTATTACTAACTATGTTTTGTTCATAACTAACATATACTTATTGCTATACCTCCATCACTAAAGCACATCAGGGTAGGCTGGTTCCTTGTGATCCACCTACCTTGCCCCAACTGGCCATGGTAAGAGGTCCTAGCACATCTGGGACCCAGGCTGGCGGTGCCCCCTCTACTGCTCCTGCACCACCTGCAGCATCAGGTGGAATCCCCTCAGAGGACAGGCTGCAGCCTCCCCCTGGGAGGCTTGGTGGAGGGGCTGCAGTCACCCAACAGAAACTGCTGGTCATAGTGCTCAGGATTATTCATCGAACCTATGAATGCTGCTTATGCCAGACTGAGGGCACACTGGCCAACCTGGAGGGGCATGCTGGCCCTGGTACCCAACCTCCAGCACAGCCACCTTCAGGGCAGTGAAAGAGCAGTGTCACCTGCTCATGGGTGGGGATGTCAGTCACACTGCTGCTGTCTGGAGGCACATGTGACTCCAATTCCACAGCACCCTCCCCGTTCAAGGTGTTTACCCCCAATGTGTCATACCACCCCTGTCTGCTGTTTTGTCTGTCTTATCTATGTCCCTTCCCCAACATTCCACTCTCTCCTTAAAAAGAAATAAAAGGGGGGCACCTGTCCCACAAAAAATATCTCACATAGCTCTCCATTCCACGCTCATGTCCACTGGACACAACTAATTTGATCTAATTGACTTGGCAACACATTTCTGCTGTCCTCATCTCTCTTTGGGGGTTGGGAATCCAAATGTACCTACAAAATCTGTCAAAATGCACAGCTGTTGCTGTGCAAGAAATGGATAGCTATGGTTCTTTCCTACACCCATATTGCACATCCATACCTGCATTTCACATTGTTTTCCCCCCCGATTGCCCCCATTTCACCACTTTCCTATCACTCCCTTTTTCTTTTCTTTATATTTTTTAATACAGGTTTGCATGGACTTGAGCAGAGCAGAGCTCATTTAACCTTAACTGAGCTTAAATGAACTTTAAAGTGCTTTAATGTCTATATGTGTCTATTCCAGTTTTACTCACATGTAGAAAATAAACACCTCTGCTAAGTGTCAAATTCAGGTCACTCTCAACTATTGCACACTCCATTAACCCAACACACTACACAGGCTTTAGGTTACACAGGTCTTTCCATCAAAACATACTGTTTGCTACTTACAGACATTGCGCATGTAACTGAAATAAGAAACTAATGTGAAAACTGGGAGTGTACCCTGGACTCTGGTGCAATAATGCATAATAATGAAGAAATATTAATGGATGTAATTAAGGCCTGTGATAGCAGGTATATGTGCCCTTTGATCAGCAACTTGTGGAAAGACACCTGCTAAGGCAGCAATGGAAAAGTACTTGTACAACTGGGACCCTGGTGCAGAAATACAACCATATAAATCAACACACATAGTCATGGATATGGAAATGTTTCTCACAGCCTGTATATATGCACATATACACTACAAATACACATGCTTTTGTATTTTCTGAATAGATCAGTCTATTAAATGCCTTGCAAGGAATACATTTTGCCACACACAGTCCTGGGTTCGAATCCAGTGTTGCTTAGCACTTCAATTACATTATTATGAAAACAGCAAGTAATGACTGAGTCATGCAATCTTACTTCCCACAGGTTACTGCAACTTAGTTGACTACTACTTAGTTTTGCAAGACAAAGGCCTGCAGGCAGAGACACAATGCACATATCCATATAGCCTAATTATATGTTGCCTACTACTCTGTTAGTCGCACAGTTGCATAACAGACATACCTTACACACATGCTCTGATTGCACTGTATAGAATACCATTGCCCTGCCTCTACCGTAATGACAGGCCTGATACAGCTGACCCAGTTACACGTGCAGCTTGCTGTCCACCAAAATGTTCACACACACCCCTATGTTTTCTAGGCTACAGCCTGTAGCATACGCAGCTGTATGTAAAGGTAGCTGCTACAGATCTACCATACCTACCAACCCTCTAGAACAAGGGATTATGACACATCCATACTTAATAAGGGGGTGAAGCAAAGACCTACAGATAGGGACATGTGTAACAATTTGCCCCTGCAAAGATAGCATGTTAATAGAATAATAGCTATTGCAGTAGCATGCATAGTCTGATGGGTATGCAGTGTAACAAACACATGTGTGTCATCCCTTACTGACACCAGCCCACAATGATTATGACCACAATGGTATGGGACACTGACCACACATATGAGGCAAAACTGTGGACATACGTCATAAATCTCTATAGTGGACATCGTTTGTACCTACCATCTGCAATGCTGTAGTCTCCACACCTCAGTAATACCCATCCCAAAAACTAAGACAGGGGCCAAGGCCTGCATGAAGGCCTTATATATTAAACTGTGGTGGCATGTCAATGGCAATACAGCTGTTTTGGCTGCAATTATTCTGATCCACAGAGTGGTGCAGGGGCAATTACCTGATAATGAGCAGTACCTTACAAAGGCAAGCAGCTGGTTATGGGGAGCAGGTCTATATGAGACAAAACACACAGAGACTGTATTATCAAAAGATTACTTGAAGTGAAGTTCAACAAAAGAGTATTGCACTCCACCAGGAATGTAATAAATTTCTACATATAACAGGATGCCGATGGGAGGATAGCACCATGGGGAATAGGGATTACAGCAGTAAGCCTATCTTAGATCAATGGGGATACATGTCATTAATACTCTGCAGTTATATATCTACACACATGCCTCTCAACTGTCCCTGATTTTCAGTCATATCTCATTTCATCTCTTTCCCTGTCAATCCCACCTACAATTGTCGGCTGTTGTAGGAAAGCTAGTGAATTACACATAGTACATAGTGACAATAAGCAAGCGTGTACTCCCCTGTAACATCAAATGATGGACTGTAAATCAACTCCTCTCATTCTGTCCATGCCTCACATAACTAGTTCTAACATTGTAAAACAGACCCTGAATGACCCTGATGTAGTCTGACTAAGTCCCTGTGTGTATTGACATTTGTCCCTGTTTGGTTGAGAGCTATGCCTAGTATAACTGTCAACCTCCTAATGCAAGAACTCAGGACAAAGGCATACTTAATAGGGGGACAAAGGTGCACAATCATGGTACATACCTGAGGCATTGACACTACTTCTGGCATATCATTCTCAATATAGGTGTACTGGGTGTTATGTTTAGTTCTATCACATACGCTGTCATATTGCATACCTTACAGGTGTATTGTACTGGCAGCGTTCACTGGATGTGGCTGATGTGTATGTTATAATGGGCCTGACTTATCTGTGTATGTTGCTGTGAGTTTATCTGTTGCGCATGGGAACAGAGATGTGAAGATGTGGGACTTGTAATGCAGTTGTGGATCCCCATCTGTATGAGTCTGTGTGCATTACCATACATAATAGTGGGGGTAATATTCCACTGCTGTTGTTCTGCTTCTCACAGGTGACCGGGGATTGGAGTGCGTCCCCCTCACAACCTGAAGTCAATGTCTTATCAGATGCTGTGATGATGGTAGCCATACTGAGGCACAGGTGGGGTTGTCAGGGGCTGAATCTGTCCCAGAGGTTGACATCCCTCTTCTGCTCCCATTGCCACTGCACACAGTCGGTATGCCCACACATACCCAGTCCCCAGAGTCCACAGATAGTGGACAATCAGATGGTGGTGACATTGAACAGGGCAATGTGACAACTATGGCTTCAGTGAGTGTAGATACTGGCCATAGCCAGAGATCTGGAGAGATCCCACACAGGAAGATTGACAGGGGTGATCATAGGGGGACTGCTGTTAATCCATCACCTGATCACCTGTTGCAGGTGTCACATCATGGGCCACTCATCACATAGTTCAGTCCATCATGGAGGCAAAGGCACATTCTGAATGCTACATCAGATGGATGTTTAGGGTTATGGATGCAGCACAGTCTGACATCCGTGACTACCTACACTGCATTGGGGAAACTGTGGATCAATTTCCTGCTGTCATGGATAGGCTGTGGGCCAAGAGAGTGTCAATCTTTGACCACACAATGTCTGTGCTGGAACATCTGGTTGGAGTTGGAGGTCAGACACGTGGACGAAGGTCAGCAACACCATCTGTTGGGAGTCCACGTGGCCATGCACAATCACACTCCCATACTGGCAGTACCTACAGCACTACAGAGGTAAGTGTGTTGTCGACACCACGATGTGGAAGGCCATGGGCATGTGATCCTGGGTAATCTCATGTGGGACACAGCCCCAGCATTTTGCATTCACCATCAGGTACTGTCATCACATCTGACCTTGGGCATGGTGGTGCCAGTGCTACTCCTGGCAGAGCCAGTTCATGTATTTGTAGCCAGAGATGGTGAGCTGTCAACTCTACCATGTATGGTCCACAACTGTCCAACATACACATGTGTAGGGCTAGCACTGGGCTTGACTGTGTGCATGCACACTCTCAAACACCACTGTTGCATGCAGGTCACCAGCAGACACACACAGCACCTCTCCATGGCCCATCTAACCCACACCTTTCCTGACTCACACACATGCAGTCACCTGTTTGGTACAGCCTAGGCCTCTGGAACCCTCACACAGCACCCTGTGCATGTAATGATACCTGTGGGACATCCCTGCCATCCGTGACATTGATGCAGGGAAATGCTATAATGTGCCTGATGCACAGGGTGACTATATTAATTTACACGTACTTGTGTAGTGCAATATTGTTTTGCCATGGCACTTGTTGTGGGCCACTACAACTATTGTATGCTGGCATGTGTCATGACTACACATCACACTTTGTGTATCTTTGTTGCATGCTTTTACATTGGCAGTAGAGTTACAGAATGACAGGTGTATCACAGACCTGTGCATGTGTCTGTTCCAGGCATCTGAGTGATTAAACAATGGACACATGGTGACAATACAGAGACACAAGATGGCATGGTGGCACAGCAGACACATGATGTCAGCAGGGTAAGTTAGTAAATGTATATAGTTCCCTAGGTGCATGTGTGTATAACAGTGTATCAGGGACAATGGATGCACTCAGTGTAAATATACATTCATACTTTGTGAGAAGGTCTGCTACCCCTGATACGTGTCACCTGGGTTTTCTGAACATGTAAATCTAAAAGGTGGTGGACATCAGTTATGCTTATGTGGAAGAGAGCAATTTAGAGGCCAACAACTAGTCACATATCCATAAAATGCATAACTATTGCAATGGGTTAGCCCATATGGGCATGTCTGTAATGCTGTAAGGGGATATATTTACACACACGCACACACACAATTGGATGATGTGAGATTAGAACCCCTACCTATCTACTATCACACATTACAGCTCACAGTGCTTATTGCATGTGCCCTGGAGATTATATGCTTAGCCAGCAACCTTAAGGTGGATGACATCAGCAGGCTTTGTAAAGGAGGCCAGCAGCTAGTCACATGGCCTTAAAATGCATAACCATTGCACAGAGATAGGCATATCTGTAGTGCCACAAGGGGATATATTTACATGCACACACAAGTTGGATGATGTGAGATTAAAACCCCTACCAATCTATTGTCACACACTACACCTCACAGTACTTACTGCATGCACCATGAAGTTTATCTGATATTAAGTTGTTAGCCAGTGCTATTAAGTTGGTTGACATCAGCAGGCCTTGTAGAGGACAGCAACTTAGAGGCCAGTAGCCAGTCACAGTACCATAAAATGCATACCATTGCATGGGGATAGCCAATGTGGGCATGTCCGTAGTGTTGTAAGGGGATATGTTGATACACACACAAGTTGAATGATGTGAGAATAGAATCCCTTCCTATCTATGTTGGTGTGAATGACCTGAGAAGTACCTCCCTGGACTACATGAAAAGAGACATGGAAGAGATCTCCAATCTTGTAGCTCAGGCAGGTATGACCCTAGCCCTGAGTGGCATTCTGCCATCACCCAGAATGATGCCGCAGTACATGGACAAAATGATTGGCTTCAACAATTGGCTAAGCTTCTGGTGCCATTCTAAAGGGATCCAGTATCTGTCTGCCTGGGATGACATGGTCAACAGACCATGATGCTTTGCCAGAGATGGCCTGCACCTGTCACCCCTGGGATTCCAGAAACTGGCTAAGGTTCTTGCCGCTCCTATAGAGCCTTTTTTAGGCAAGGTTCACATGACAAATTCACCACTGTAACAGGAACAGGCAAGAAAAAACTGAGGGTGATGCTACTCAATGCTAAAAGTCTAAATCTCAAAATGCACTCACTCGAGGCACTCCTTAAAATGGAGAACATTGATATCTGTGCAGTGACTGAGAACCTGTTTCAAGGCTCCAGAGAGCACCCCATGCACTACCAGGCTATAATTCATACCACACTTTTCGGCCATGTAACCTGGACCGGAACACCAAAGGCGGAGGTGTGTCCATATTCATTAAGGATATCCACACCTCCAGGCTAGTTGCTCAGCATAATGCAGCCGAGGTTATCCAAGTGCAACTAACTCTGGACAAAGCTGCAATCCAAATTTTAGCTTGCTACAGATCACCCACCATGCCCCAGGATTCCCACTCCTCTTTTATTGATGTACTGGAAAATACTAGGGTTCAACCAAACACCCTAATAATGGGCGATTTCAACTACCCCAACATTAACTGAGAAAACTGCTCATGTACCAACTCCTTCATTCAAAGCTTTCTGGAATTCATAAACTCTAATGCCCTGGATCAACTTATCCACACCCTACCAGGGGCAACAATATCCTAGATCTAGTCATTACCAATATGAGTGACTGGTGTTACACACCTGAAGTCAATGCCTCATTGGTCCGATCCAACCATAAGCTAATTACCCTACATATCCACATCCTGCCTCCACCCCCCATTAAGGAAACCATGGTAAAAAATTTCTCCAAAGCCAACATCATGCTTCTTAAGACAGAAGTGATGAACTTCATGACACCCATGCAGATAGACAATACAGTTACGACTACTGAATCCTACACAATTGCACTTTATAAGCACTTACATGAGTGCATGGATCATGCTATCCCAAACAGAACAAAGATGCCATCCACCAAAAAAAGGAAGCCAATCTGGTGGTCCCCTGCCATAAACAAACTGTACAACATAAGAAAGAAACTCTTGCAAAAGAGAGTAAAATCCCACGAGTGGAGGAGCTCCCTGGTCAGCCTCAGTAAAAAGCTGCGATCCCTGATAAAAATCCTCCAAAGCTAGTTATGTAAACAAAATCACCACTGATTCTAAAGGCAACCACAAAACATTCTATAGCTATGTCAAGAATCTCAATGGCAACACTCAGATCTGCTCTGAGTTACAGCACAATGGCACTAAATATACAGACCCAAATGATATTGCCAACATCCTGGCAGATAGGTTCAGTGCTAACTTTACTCCCCTCTCACCCCCTAAAGAGCCCATCTCTATACCGGAAGAATGCAAAGTTCCTGTAATCACGGTTGCACAGGTAAACACCACACTCTCCAAAGCCAAGAACACAGCATCCATGGGACCAGACAACATCCCAGGCTGCGTTCTACATGAACTACAAAACGAACTGGCACCCCACCTAAGTACCATGTTCAGTCATAGCCTCACCTCAGGCTTTGTGCCTGCTGAATGGTGCACAGCAATGGTTATCCCACTCCACAAGTGGGGAGCCACCATGGACCCCGGGAACTACCGCCCCATTAGCCTGATGAGCCTGGTCTGCAAGGCCATGGAACGTGTCATCATGGAAGTTATAAACAAAGACAATGGCAATCTCCAAACTCTGGATCCCACCCAGTTCGGGTTTGTAAAAGGCAGATCATGTCTCCTAAACCTGATAGACTTTTTTGAAGCAGTCACCGAAGCCATAGACAAAGGGGAAGGTGGTTCACACAGCCTATCTAGATCTTGCCAAGGCTTTCAACACCATCCCCCACCCTGGAATTATAGATAAACTCACTAAACTAGGTATAAATCCCTATGTCACAAGATGGGTTGCCAACTGGCTCACTGACAGAACCCACACTGTGAAAGTAGCAGACTCCAAATCCGACTTCAGACCAGTGACAAGTGGAGTAACACAGGGTTCAGTCCTGGGTCTTCTCCTGTTTGGTATCTACTTGTCTGAAGTACACGCTAACACAGAAGGTCTTTGGCTATCGAAGTTCGCAGATGACTGCAAACTAGGAGCCATAATCAAAACTTCTAATGATGTGGACATCCTACAAAAGGGTCTCACTGAGACAGATGCCTGGTGTCAAAGCCATGGCCTCAAGCTCAGTGCAAAAAAGTGCATTGTCATCCCCTTTGGTAAAAACTCTGTACCCATGAACTACAACATAGGCGGTAGTATACTTAACACTGAAAGTATTATAAGAGACCTTGGGACACAGGTGGACAGTAGTCTCTCATTTGATAATCACATCACCACAGTAGTCAGGAAATAAATCCTTCTACGTGGCACACCTCATCACAAAAGGTTTCTCATCCAGAAAAAAAGAGGTCATTATTCCCCTCTACTCATCACTCATTAGACCCATTATAGAGTACAATGCCCCTTTTGGTATGTACCTCACAAGACATCTACAAATACCTGACAAAGAGGATTACTGGCCTCAAACAGATGCCCTACACAGACCATCTCAAAAAACTCCAGCTTTACTCCGTCGCATATCGCCTACTCAGAGGTGATCTCTGCCTAACATACAAAGCTATGCCAAACCCAGAGCTGTTGGACATGCTCCACTTAAAGTAATCCCAATCCATCCGAGCTACACGCTCTAGGGACCTAAACCTTGTCAGCACAATAAACAGAACATGCCGGAGGGATAGATTCCTGTCCCAGAGACTTCCCATACTCTGGAATAAACTACCTATCTATATCAAACAAAGCTCCTCATTAGCACTATTCAAGAAAAATCTTGATGATTGGATGGGAAATAGGAAATTCACCCCGGGGATCACCTCTGTGACTCTGCTCAACAGTGGCACAGGAAAATAATTTTCTTGGGTGGCAAAAGCCAGGGTACCTTTTTGGCTGGGCTTGTATAGACACCAGGGCTGATAGCCTAGTACCTACCTATGAACCTATCTAGCATTACACACTACAGCTCACAGTACTTATTTCATGTGCCACAGAATTTGTCCGTTGTATATGTGGATGCAGGCACAATACTTGTAGAGTATGCAAAGTGGCCTTGTGTTAAACAGCATGTGTGGCCTGAAGAGTGATACTGCTTGGTACTGTTATTGTATCTAGTGTCTTAGGGGTGGGACACCTACTAATATCCCTGCTATGTGGTATAGTTGCCTGTCTGGCCATATGTGGCTGTTTGCAGCTTGATAGGTGAACATGTGGCTAGGGACAATATGGCCTGTCCAAGATATGCATTGAACCCACTGTACATTACACCACCTGCTTACTTGTGTCTTTCTACAGGGTAACAGTCCACAGGCACAGGGGTCTGTGGGAGAGTGGATTATGTACTGCTGCAGCTTTGGTCTGATTCCATCCGACAAATGTTGTGATGTTTAAATGCAGATAACCCCAACATTCTGGGGTATGTGGGGACATTCATACATCCCCACACATAACTATATAACTGTGTATAACAGGAATGTCTCCTTAAGTGTTGTGTGTGTACGTTATGTAAATGTGTTATGTAGATATATGTGGAGAGGCTATGTATCATTGTATTTTATATAGCTATATATATATATATATATATATATATATATATTTTTTTTTTTTTTTTTATTTTATTTATTTAACATTTGTTGACCGGGAATGTCCGACTAGATTCCACAGACCCTGTTTTCAGCGGAGGCCCGGGGAGAAATGCTCCAGATGCTTGTTTTTGGAATGTATTGTTATTTTATATATATATATATATATATATATATATATATATATATATATATATGTGTGTGTGTGTGTGTGTATGGCACATACTGATAGATACATTAATCAAGCATGAAGGGGATAGGGAGAGACAGATATGTATACGTAGCTGTATGTATGTACAGACATATTTCCACATAGCAAGTCTTTGGGCGGTAGAGGCAACAGACTTTGGTTCAAGTTAGCTAAGTGTAGGTGCATTCCAAGTGTGATTGTCAGTATTTACAAGGTGACTCCAGGCCAGAGCTACCTATACTCCAGTCTAGGATTATGTGTGCTGCAGCCCATTGACTGCTGCACCTGTTAGCACAGTGCTACACTTCCCTGATATTGTCCAAGGCATTCCCCGGCTGTTTGCTTACTTTAATATGTGACACATACCTCACAACTGTACAGAGATTCACAGACTGTCCAGTATTTTGCCTCATATTTGTGGTCCATTTTACATAACATTATGCTTTTCTGGCAATTAAGTGGCAAATCAGCGAAGATTGAAGTTAATAAATAATGACAGATATTTGAGTATCATACTCCGTACACATCAGGAGCTTAATGCTAATGCAAGACCTGTTATTCTCTCAACCTTCTACATCTGTAAGAGCAATATTTAAAACTCGTCCCTATTTGTGGGCTTTTGTCCCACTTATATTCATGGCTTTGGCCACATTTCTTGCTCTAAGAGATTGAGAGATATGATGTGACTGAGGAACATGATGCAACACCACACACAGGGTGTACATGTTTTTTTCAGAATGTCCAGCATTTTGCCCAGTATGTCTGCTCTGTTCCTCATACATTTGTGGTTTTCCAGTACTATACTGTAAAATGCAGTCACTGAATTGTTGCAACTACTGAGACATTTAAGTGATGGCCTTTACATCCTGCAGCTAATCTGACCTGTTGCAACCTGCTGTTATACTAGCCCCTTTCTAGGTTACTCAGAGCATGTATAATGTATGTCTGTAGGTTTAGCATTTTGTCCCCCATTCACTCTGGCTTTGTCCAGCTTTCTTGTGGTAACAGATTGAGAGGTTATGACACTCTGTGGGAATACCACCTAACGACTACCTCAAATGCAAAGGAAATGGCTACTGCCAGATTCAAACCATCAACACCATCACCCATGTCCCTAGCCTTCTGAGCCACACAGGCTGTTAGACAAGGATGTATCATTCATCACATAAGCAACAGCATACAGACATATACTTTGTCACCCCTGCATTATGTGAGACATAGAACGTGTGGCCAGGTTCTGTCTCTATGTCACAGCCCTGGAATTGGTTGGTCTGCTGATATATCATTGCAAATATACTGCTACAGTTCTCATATGGGTACACTGATGAGTTGTGGATGCAGGATGACCAGCCCATGTCTGCTGGCATATGCAGTCATGCAGCTGTTCTGTGACCCCACTGTTTGGCATCTCCCTTGAATAATGTAGTGGGGTTTGCAGACATGTGGCCTAGTGAATATTATGGGGCACATACTATTGGACAGAGTACCTGTTGTCCCAAGTGTCTGTTAGATCTCTGTAAGTAGACCAGTAGCCCAGTATATTCCCTTACAAACATACTGCAGGTCCACACATATGCGACCATATTCTAATACCCCTTACAAGTGGTGAGTAGCTGTCTGACTTACCTTGCAAATGCAGCAGTTGACAAACCTGTAGTTCAGGGCTAACTCTGATGCATGCAGTCCACAGCCAATACATGGTGAGGTACAGGTTGTGTAGGCTGGCTGGAGTCATGTTTACTAATATGTATGTGAGTTGGAGTAAGGTGTCAATCCCTAGGGCTCTAGGTTGTCAGTGCATGTGCTATGCATTGTCTCTAAGCCAAGGCCAGGGCATACTGGACACACATATGTCTGCCTACAGGGGCAGCCTCAGGGTTTTCCTCCTTGGAGTCCCCCTGTGGGTGTGGCTGTGGTGATCTAGGCACTGGTGGGGGGCTGTATATCCCTTCATTTTGCTGATCCTGCTGCAGCCCTTTCCGCAAGATCATATTATGTAGCATGGCACATACTGTGAACATGTGTGCACATGTGGCTAGAGAGTACATTAGGGATCTACCAGATATATCAAGGCACTGGAACTGTTACGTCAGCAGCCCAAACACATGCTCTATGATGTTCCTAGCTTGTGTGTGTCTCGTTATGGCATTCTTTGGTGTGTGTGTGTGTGTGTGTGTGTGTATACACATGTCTGATGGGTGTTATCATCCACATTTCCAGTGCATAGCCAGCATCCCCCAGTAAATGGCCATGTGAGATGTCCCCCCAGCAAACATCTGGTACAGCTGTGATGCCTGCCAGATATGGGAGTCATGATAACTGAGGGCTGCCACTAAACACATTCATGATAATGTCCTGAGCATTGCACATAAGCTGGCTGTTGATGGAGTGGTACCCCTTGCGGTTCATGTAGATTCTACCCTCCTCACCAGGTGGTGCCTTGAAGTGTACATGAGTGCAATCTATGGCACCCAGTACCTCAAGGTAGTGTGCTACATGGTAGAAGTGTTGCATACTGCTGTGAGGGGAAAATAAATGTGCTCACTTGCATGTGGTAGCATGGCATCCAGGAACTGCTGGTGTACCCTGGATGCTGATGCCTGTGAGGCCACCATCATGTCCCCAGTTGGTCTTTGGAATGCACCCATAGCTAGTATCCTAAGAGCTACATATACCAGAGTTTCCACTGGGATGGGTTCCCCTCTGTTGGCTCTGGGTCTGATTTGACGTTGGCAGAGATCAGTGAATTCTTGTAGTATGTCCCTGTCCACTCTGTAGTGCGCAACAATCTCCAGCTCATGTGGCACCTGGAAGGTTACCCTGGGGCTGAACACTCTTCCTCTTCTCAGTCTAGGCTAATGGTCAGCAGCAGCACTGACCTCAGCATCTAGCACATAAATATGTAGCAGACCTGTAGCAGCCCCTAGCATTTCTTCACTTAAAAGTCCCAAGTCTGTACTCCAGTGGTACAGAGTATGGGTGTGAAATCAGATTGTAGGGTTTCTGCAACCTTTATAATGCTCTGCTGTGGGTGCAGCCTTTGTGATTGGCTACATATGATGCATTCCACCTGCCAAGTACATCCTTAAGGACTGTTACTGGCCCTAGTTCAAGTGGAACAGGGGTCAGCAGTAATTCAGATTTAATTTCCTTTCTCAGCCAATTATTTTTTAACAGCCTTCCTCACTCGGCAATGTAGTGTGCCATGCAGACAGACCTTGCCAAGGTAAACAATGTTCAACAGTTATTGTACATGCCCCCATGGAAGGTCACCCTCTACACAGTGGCACACTATGCAAACATGCTCAGACACACACCCTGAAGGTAAACAAAGCTTAACAGCCAGTGTACACACCCCCTTGCTGAACACAGTGGCAAGCAGAGCAAACAAGTACTGCTGTGCTCCAATGAGCTTAAAAGGATCTGAACACACCCCCTTTTGATGTTAACTACCTCTTCTGTGGACAACACCATGGCTGTCTGTCTACACGGATACTCATTTGTGCTATTCAGCAACCCCAGCTCATTTGCATAGAGATCCATCCACACAACCTAAAAACTACATGGTTCTAGGCCTTGCCTTGTTAGCAGCCACAGCAGTCTACCATTTTACATACTCCACGTAGGATCCTATAATGCATTACTGTAACATAGTACAAATTTTTGTTTTTACACTTTTTACATTTTCTTCCTTAACAGCATGTTTGCACACTGCGGCACACAGCCCAAACACGATCTGATTATTAAAAAAAAAAAATATTTTAAATTATTTTCCATTAGGTTTTGGACACACAGTGGATAGTTTTGCACATATATGTGTCTGCTATGCTGTTTCTGTCCTTACTGCACTTTTACAGCCCCTGTTCTCTAATTAACATCCTGTACACAGAGTTTTTCCATGCACATTTTGGACACCAACACAGGGTGTGCAGGACTGATTATCTGCTTGCTGGATCACTCTACCACACTCATAAGCAAGTGAATTGCATGCCACAGACACTTCAGTGTTGGTGTGCTCATGCATGCCTCTCAACTCTGTTTCCTGGATCGCACACCTGCTTAATTTCATGTAAGCAGTGTGCCACTATGCTTACATGGAAAATAAGTCCATGTAGGCTTTATTAAATTCCCCCCTTTATTTTTCACATCTCTGGATGTACTTGTAACCCATGCATTTTTTATGTTATTTATATAAAGACTGTACATGTCTGTATGTAACTGGAGCTTTTCTCCCTGGGCCTCCGCTGAAAATGGGTTCTTTCTGACCCAGTCAGACCTTCCCGCTAAACAAATGTCAAATAAATAAATTCTGACTGTATGGAGGTTCAAATGTGATCAAATGAAAATAACAATAATAGTCACAGTGGTGCATTTCAACTTGGTTTACTCAAACACACACACACACACACACACACACACACACACACACACACACATATACACATTTGCCCTTCAAAACCAAATCAACAACTGTTTACAAGGGGTATTGCTGAGGGGTAGACTGGATAGCTGGCTAGTCACATAGGGCATGCATCATACCAAACATTTAATGGATACACTACTTGGATAACATGATCCTTATCAATCTTCAGAACTGGTTTCATTTTTCAAATTTTAAGTGACCGATCATTTACAAAAATAATGCAATCAGACAAACACTGATGATGGTACTCTCCAATTTATGACAGATACTATACCTCTGACATATGTTGGAAACCCACAAGCCATGTTCAAAGATTAAATCAAAAGGTCACAGCAATAGTGTGAAAGACAATAATACTAATTTATTGGGACATTTGCTAAGACAAATGTTTTTGATGAAATGATCTGCAACACTGTGAAGTAAAATAGGGAGTCTGTATTAGTAAAACAAGAAATTAATATCTGATTACTCAAAAAGAAATGTATTCTAATTTATGAAATGTGTTGCAAAGTAAGCAATTTTTTCTGCAAAGAGATTTGTTGCTACTTTGCTGTGTATAATTTTTGTCTGTGTCTTAGGGGAGCTTAATGTGACAAAGTTTTCCATTGTGATTAAACATCAGAAATAAACCACAGTGCCTCTATGTTTGCCGGGATTTGCTTCATTTGGACTTAACTGTCAGAGGCAGCTTTAGTGAAACAAAACAAAGAACATTGTCTTATATCCCAAGAACAAAAAAACGCTTTTGTCACAACAGAAACTGTGCAAAATTGCTGTGCTATGAATAAGGAACTGTGTAACTGAAAGCAGCATGGGGTAAGGGTATTTGCAATGTATATTTATATTATCAATAGAAGCTATAAAAAAAGTACTTCCCAAATAAAGCAAGGAGGAAACAGGTCAGGTGTAGGTATGAGGCTGGGACTGAGAAAAAGTATACATCTGTGGCACAAAACCAGCAATATAAGGATGGGAGCCTAAGGAATCAGTGAGAAATGGGACATATTTAGGAATAATCCATCTTCCTAGATTACACTGACTTTGAGGCTGCTATAGGAAAGCCAAAGTAACATGCAGAGCCTGGATCGAAATAATGATTTCTGCAGCCAGACACTGTATTCAGCAAGTTCTCTTAAAATTAATTTTCTGCTCTTGGTGTTAAATCTTTAACTTAAATTAATCTGCTACTAACATAGCTCATTTAATCATTTTGCCTTCTTAGAACAGTTCAGAATGAAAAATAAAAAGTCTTATGTAGGTGTGTTGGCATATTCTTTCTTTTTTAAAACTTACTGTTAAAGCTTTTGCTTGTCATATCAGATCAAAAGATGCATGGCAGGTATTGTTGCAAAGAAACTTACAAAACTGAGATGAACAATAGCTATATCTTTAGCTCTTAGCAATGGAATAATAAATTTCTGATCTAATATTTCAAACTGATGCATAGGTAGCAATCATTTTCCAGAAGCTAAGTTTACTAATTCTAAAGGTATGGACGAAGTGAGAACTAAGTATGTCCCACTTAATGTTAACATTGCTATGTCATTTAGCAATATGTACATTTCTATTATTTATATTTTATACCCTTCAGTATGTAACGCAATTAGAAAAAATATATAATATATTTTTGCATGAGTACAGAATGATCCACAGCAAGAAATGAGTTCAACACACAGCTAATGCACATTGTGATTTGAATATGGAATGCTAAAATTTGCATTGCAGAGAAGCAGAAGTAAGAATAAGACAGCATGGAATTCATCAACTCAAATGCCCTGGATCAGCTGGTAAACTCCCCTACCAGAGGTGAAAACATATTGGACCTGGTCATCACCAACATGGGCGACAGGTGTTCCACACTGGAGGTCAACCCGTCACTGGTTAGATCAGACCATAAACTAATCATTCTGGATGTCCACACCCCACCACCACCCCCAACTAAAAAAAACACAGTAAAAAACTTTTCTAAAGCAAACTTCACCTTACTTAAGACAGATGCGGTAAGTTTCACAGCCACCACGCTAAATTATAATGCTGCCCAAGATGCAGAAACCTTTACAAATGCACTCTATGAGCACCTACAAGGATGCATGGATCATGCCATCCCTAGCAAAACCAAGACTCACTCCTCTAAGAGAAGAAAACCAGATTGGTGGACCCCTGCAATAAACAGGCTATACATTAGAAGGAGGAAACTAGTTCAGAAATAAATCAAATCCCGAGAAGGAAAGACATCCCTGATCATCAGTAAGAAACTAAGGTCCCTCATGAAATTATCCAAGGCTAACTTCGAAAGAAAAATAGCCAAGGATTCAAAAGATAACCACAAAGCCTTCTTTAGCTATGTTAAGAATCTAAGTGGCAACTCGCAGATATGCACTGAACTAGTGCAAAACTGCACAAAATATACTGAACCTACTGATATTGCCAACATTCTGGCAGATAGATTCAGTGCAAACTTCACCACCCTCTCACTTCCAAAAGGGCCCACAACAATACTGGAAAAGTGTAGTGTCACAAAAATCAGAGACGCACAGGTGAAAACAGCCCTTTCAAAAGCCAAAAACACAGCGTCAATGGGACCAGATGATGTCCCAGGCTGCATCTTGCCATGAACTACAGAATGAACTAACCCCCCACCTAAACACGTTGTTCAACCTCAACCTCTCCACAGGTTACGTGCCCAGAGAATGGCACACAGCAACGGTTATTCCTCTCCACAAACGAGGGGCCACAACGGACCCTGGTAACTATCACCCCATAAGCCTGACTAGCCTGGTCTGCAAGGCTATGGAGCGCATCATCATGGAACTCATTAACAAAGACATTGGGAGCCTCCAAACACTTGACCTTACCAAGTTCAGCTTTGTTAAGGGCAGATCATGCCTACTAAAACTGGTTGACTTCTTCGAGACAGTCACCAAGGCCATAAACGAGGGAAAGGTGGTTCACACAGCCTACCTTGACTTTGCCATGGCTTTCAACACCATTCCCCCCTCAGGCATTACAGAAAACTCACCAGCCTGAACATAAACCCCTACATCATGAGATGGGTTGCCAACTGGCTTAAAGACAGAACTCACACGGTAGGAATAGTGGGCTCCAGGTCCGACTCTAAACCAGTTATAAGTGGTGTCCTGCAAGGCTCGGTCCTGGGACCCCTACTGTTCAGCATATACTTCTCAGATGTACAGGCAAACACAGGAGGACTATGGCTAACCAAGTTTGCTGATGACTGCAAACTGGGAGCCATAAGTGACTCTCTGGCTGACATGGACATCCTCCAAAAGGGCCTTACTGAGACAGACACCTGGTGTCAAAGTCATGGCCTCAAGCTAAATGCCAAAAAATGCATAGTCATCCCATTTGGGAAAAACAAAACACCCATGAATTACCACATAGGTGGCAGCCACCTTAATACAGAAAAGGTAATAAGAGATTTGGGGACCCAGGTAGATAGTAATCTCTCCTTTGACAATCATATTGCCAAAGTAGTTAGGAAATCCTTCTATGTGGCCCATCTAATTACTAAAGGATTCGCATCTAGAAATAAAGAGGTTATAGTGCCCCCTCTACTCGTCACTCATTAGACCCATCATATGTGCCCCATTTGGGATGTACCTCACAAGACACTTCCAACAGTTGGAGAGACCACAAAAGTACCTCACCAAGAGGATTATGGCCTCAAACATATGTCCTATGCAGCCCGACTGAAAAAACTCCAGCTGTACTCAGTGGCATATCGCTTACTCAGAGGTGATCTCTGCCTGACTTACAAAGCCATGTCCAACTCAGAATTGATGGACATGCTCCACCTAAAGAAATCCAAGTCACAGCAAGCTATGCGCTCTAGTGAGCTAAACCTCGCCACAACAATAAATAGAACATGCTGGAGGGATAGATTCCTGTCACAGAGACTCCCCATGCTTTGGAACAAAATTCCAAATTGCATCAGGCAGAGCCCCTCACTAACACTCTTCAAGAGAAACCTTGACGAGTGGATGGGTAACAGAAAATACACCCCTGGGATGACTTCATTGGCTCTGCTTGACAGAGGATCAGTTAATTAATCAATGGGGCAGCGAAAGCTGACACACTCTGGCTAGGCTTATAAATGCCCTCAGGCAGATAGCCTAGTACCTACCTGTGAACCTATAAATCCATGCTGTGCAGATGAAAAGTTGCATGCCTCAAAATGGATATTTCATGTTTATTTATGTGAACTACAAATGAAGTTTGCTTAGAAGATGTATATAATAATGAAACTATTTTGCAAAGCCATATCTTATCTAGCCAATAATGAAAGTGCCTGATAACAGGACTGCATGATGTTTGACCTGATGGAGAATTTGAGATGAACCAAAACATGTTCTTCAGAGTTTGGTCCATGAAGCCCACAGAGTACAATTTTAATGAGTGTGTTGACTCATTTTAGAATTAGGAAAACATTAAAATAATACGATTTCCTCTGATGAAAGCAGAAATGGGGCTGGCAGAACTGGAATATTATTATACCTAATATCAAGGTCCTCCAGATACTGTGTACTTCAAATATGTTCTGCCCTTACATCTACATAGTCAGATAGTTTATCACTACCATATGCATTAAAATATTGCGGGCTGATGGAGATGCAATTTTAAATGTGTTTTTTTTTTCTGCCACAAATTTTATTTATGTATGCATGCATTTATTTATTTGTGTGTTTACTGTAGTAATGCATTGAACAATATTGACCAATTCCATGAATACAACAATGTAAGTATAAGTAATAAGAGTTATTCATAATAATTACAAAACATGTCTATATACAAGCACAGTGCAATATGCAGTCAAGCAGAGTGTAATGCACAATATATTAATTTGTTTCCAAACTAGGTCAGTCTTCAGTAAATCTTGAGAGAAGAAATGAGACTTGATTTGTCCTGTGATGAAGCAGAAACATTTGGCTTGGATGAAGTAGTACTTTTTGAGTTGCATTCTGAATTTGGAATAATTGTTGATTTATTTTATGTTGCTGGTGAAAGGTTGCAATATGTAATGTCAAATAGATCCTTGCCAAAGCAAAGATGTTTGCAATCATTCAAGCTATGTGTAGTACCCCTGTATATTGAGAATACATAGCACACACACACACACACACACACACACACACACACACACACACACACACACACACACACACACACACACACACACACACACACACACACACACACACACACACAGAGCCAACTCCAGGAAGCAAGATAACAACAGATGGAATTCATACTCAGTAGTTAGGATTATTTGTAGTTGAACTGCTTATATGACAGGACTGGTTTATGAATTAATGTAATTTTTTTTTACCTGGTACCATTTTTAAATTTCTAGCCTCTTACCAGCCACCTTATCTGACTCATTTTTCCTCCTCTGGCTGATGGCACTATAATTCATTCAGTCCCCTTAAAATGATAGTAGAAGCTCAAGAGCAATGCTTTTCTGCAGGCAATATCATTAGATTTCACCTGCTGTTTCTCTGACAACACCACCCAGAAGATTTCACTGAAAGATGCTCTCAGCAAACATGAAAAACTGCCAGGTTCCTAGACGAACAAACAAACAAAAAAAAGTTTTCTGTGTTGTTCACCGAAAGTGACACTCTCATTCTGTAAATATTTTGTGCTGCCAGTCAAATAAACATCACAGAACAAATAATCACAAATCCTTTCTGCATTAAGTTTGAGATTTTGAAACTAAGCCCTGACTCTCCAACACTTTAATTGTTAGTATTTCATGGAGTAAAATGCCATGGCTGTAGAGTGAGACTATTGTTCACTTTCGGAAGTGGCATAAGAACACAGACAACCCTACTCCTTTAGAGCAAACAGTTCATAGATTAAAACAGTCTCCACAAGAAATATTGGTATGGAGAGTGAAGACGTACTTCCTCCTTTCAGGACAGATAGAGTAGTACAGCCAATTCAGTCCACCCCTACCCCAGTGAACTCCTTTAGTGCTGCAGACCATAACTGAACCTTGGTCACCTGGGTCACACACAGGGCTATAGCCACCTATGCCACAGAGTTGACAAGTAATATTGTTTTGTACATAAATTTAACTCAAGTGAGTCAATAATCTTATACCAGGGAATAGGATGAAGATGGCTATACATAGGAAGAAGGAGGACATGTTGTTAATACGTTATGTATTTCAAATTGATTTGCTACATTTGGGTCTTTAATAAGTTTGCAGTCTTTCCACCAACACATGATGTACTTCACACTGATTTGTAACATTTGCTTTGTTAATTGGCAATATCACTTCATATCACTATATATATATATATATATATATATATATATATATATATATATATATATATCAATCACTATATTTTTCTTTTTCTCTTTTCCCTCATAACTGCATTTATTCACTTGCACTGTTTTATTAGCCTAAATCTTAAATATATACTTTATGGTACTTCATATGTTGCTTTTGCTTATTATGCAATTGTGATATCTATTTTATTTTTCTTACTTTGCAAATGTGAATATGCATTTGTATGTGTTGATTAGCCTTTTAGCCTGGGTGGTAGCTGAAAGGGTATTTCACTGGTCTACCATGCCAGCAAATAACATTTAACTAGTTAATTAACTAACTAGATAACTAACTAACTAACTAAAATGAGACCCAGTCAGGCAATACTGCTATCTTCATACTAAATAATGAATGTGACAATCGATCTATATTCAGATATAGCTATAGATATAGATAGAGAGGACATTGACAGGTGAATACATACATAGATATATAGTTATAGATATACATATAGATATAGATATACATTTAGATAGATGGATGTAGAAATATACAGTGTAGATGAGTAGTAACATTAGGCAAATTGCAGCTAACTGGTATAAAGTGTCGGGTATTATGTGACACTAGAATCCAAAAAAAGATGAAAAGTAAGGAGTAAAAACAGTGGTGCAATCACTGCTTCTATATGCCACAGAAACCTTACAGGGAAAGCAGTGCAGTCGAGGAAGCTTGAGGTAATGGAGATGAAGTATTTGGGGCACAACAGTGTCGGCACATTGTGGTAAGTTTCCAGAAAAAGACACATTATCAGTAAAGCTGAGCAGCAACATTTAATCAGTAAACGAGATACTGTTAGCATGTGAGAGGATTTGCTCGACTGTTGTAGTGCTGTGACCCCATGCAGTGGCCCAGCAATCAAGGAGCCTCAGTCCACTAACACCAGTGAGGGGCGTCCATATAGGGAAAGGATAATAAATACACACACAGTAAAGTACAATTTCCCTTAAATAACACAGAGATCACAGTCAGTCTGGGATTGGTTTCTCCCTTTCTCTCCAGGTCCCCAATAAGACTCCCCACTGGCACAGCTATAGGGTCCATATCTTAGCCTAGTGGGCCAGCAAAAACCTCCAGCATCCTCTCTGTCCATCCAGTGCTTTGTGTCCCTCCCCAAGTAGCTGACACACACACACTTTGAGATAAGAGTTATATACAACCACACAGACAGTCCTGGGGAAGGCTGGCACAGGTTCTCCAGCTGTGCCCCTTTTACCCAGACTAGTACGGTAGTACCACTTGCCTCCACCCACTAATATTTATCAGCTACTAAAAGGCCCTTATGGGCATCCAATTAAATTGTGCAATATTATTATCCAAAGAAGAGGTTAATAGCTTTTTTGATCTTGCAGCTGGTCAGGAAGCTAGAGCAATAAAAGAAATTATACATGCAAATTCTAGCAATTAAGTCAGGTCTCAAAACAATAGCCAGAATTCCTTCATCCAGACATTTTGGCTCCAAAACCTGGGATCAAAGAAAGTAATTTAATGCATATATCCCAGAGACTACCCAGTCTATGAAACAGGCTCCCCATCCATTTGAAGCAGAGGTCCTCCCTAACCCAATTCAAGTTCAACTTGGCCAACTGGGTGGGAAACCGGAAAGTCATCCCTGGCTTGGCACCTGTATCTCTAATGGACACAGGTAACCTATAAATGGTTCACCACCCAGGCCCATGCTTACACTTATCAAGGGTATCAGAACTTGTCAGAGATTTGGGATGCATGGCTAGACTTAAAATGACCCTTGTGGTCGTTAGCCTAGTAAACACCTATGAACCTATAAACCTATCTCTGCCTTGTTGCCCCTCTACATCCCACCAGGAAACAACATCCCCATACTAGAAGGATCTCTTTCAACATAAAAAAATTAAACAATCATTCTAATGGATGTAAACATCAACTGGACAAATCTGACCTCCAATCCCTGTACTAACAATATAAATCTAGTCAACTTTACCCAACTCATAGAATCCCCAACCAGACCATCCAAAGAATACTCCTCCGGTTCCATCCTGGACTGGATTCTCGTCACACACCTCAACAAAACATCTGAAGCAGGTACCCTAACTGACTCCCTAAGCAACCACCTCCCCACAAGCATCCACCAGTATCCAAGCACCCTACAACACCAACACCACTATGAGGAAACTCGCAGCCTAACAAACTTCAACCCTCTACTCTTCTCCAACACCCTAAAAGAATAAACTGGAACATGCTAAAAATGCTGCCATTAAATAATGTCATCAACTATTTCAATAATTCCTACAAAGACACACTAAACCAAATAGCACCAATATGCATAAAAAGAATAAAAACTAATCCTGCCCCATGGCTGACCAAACCCACCAAGGATCTCATGCACCTCAGAGACAAAACCTTGAAGTACTACAGAAAAAACAAAGACCAAGACTCTCTCTCACACTTTAAACAACTCTTAAAGCAAGTAGAGAAACTAGTTTACAAGGATAAAAAATGTACTACACTAAACCTCAATCCAGCCACAATCTAACCCCCCAAAAATTCATTCTGGAATCCCATCTCCTCTCTCCTTAACCCATGCACCAAAGAAAATCATGCCCACATCCCAATAAGACATTTCAGGAAATAGCATCACTTTTTAATTTTTTCTTCATAAACTGTATGGCTGACATCACTGCCACCTTTCTTAATACTAGCAAAAAAAAAATAACTCTCCTTTCCAATTCACCCTCCCCCTCCCAAACTTGCCTAAACTTCCCTCCCTCTCTGAACCCCCTCTCTCTCCCTGCCTCCAACTTTACACTCCAACCCATCCTCAGCGCAACTATAAAAAGACTACTCTTACTGCTTAAACCTTACTCAAACACACCAGATAAGTAACCACCCACTTTCCTAAAGGCCACCACTGAAGCCATCACTTACCTCATCAGTATCCTGATTAATAGATCTATTCTGGAATCTTATGTACCCAAATTGTGGAAAAAGGCTTACATTCTCCCTCTCCACAAAGGTGGCAAAAACAATGATACATCCAACTTCTGCCCTATTGCTATCCTCTCACCAATCTCCAAAATACTAGAAAAATGTATCCACACTCAGATCATGCCCCATCTCACCCAAAACCACCTATTATCTCCATCACAACATGGCTTTTAACCTGGTCACAGCATCACTACTGCTCTTATATTATTCCTCAACACAATTAACAGGGCATGTGACTCTGTAAAAACTGTTGCAACCATACTCTTAGATGTCTCAAAAGCCTTTGCTACTGTCTCCCACCCTTTGCTACTATCACATCTCTTTTACTTTCTTTCTCTCCCCCACCACCATAAACTGGTTCTATAGCTAACTTTCAGACTCGCAACAAGCAGTCAAGTGGCAAAGCTCCATCTCATCCTACCTCAATACCCATACCGTAGTTCCACAAGGCTCCAGACTTGGCCCCCTATTATTCAATACCTTTATCAATAACTTCCACACCTCTGTCTCTGATGCTGATGTAATTCACTATGCTGATGATTCAACAGTCATCTGCTCAGCTGGCTCAATTTCTGATCTGTTACTCAAATCTCAAACTGCTTTCTCCACCACTGAATCCTGGATGTTCAGCAATCACTTAGCACTGAACCCAACCAAAACTAAAATCATGATTTTCACCCCATCCAAATCTACCATATTACACAAAGATATTTTCAAAATCTACAGCCAAAATAAATCTCTAGTAGAAATCATCCCTCACACAAAACTACTCAGAGTAGTCATAGATGAGCAACTAAAATTTGATATCCACGTACAACAAAATATCAAAAAAAAAAAAATCAGAAACTTGGATTGCTTTACAGACACAATCAATACCTAACCCCCTCCTCTAGGAAAACACTAGCATCCACCTACCTTTTCCTCTATTTAATGTATGGTTCCTCTCTACTAATCAACGTCCAAGCCTCCCTAAAATCCAAGCTGGAAGCCTGCTACAACAAGATATCCAAATTTGCAACAAATTCCAAATACTCCTCCCACCACTGTAATGCACTTTGTTCACTAAATTGGCTGGAACTACCAAGTTACCTCGACTACTTACAACTTACTACTGCTCACACACTCATCTTCAAAGCCTCTGACTGCCCATCCCTTAATTCCATCTTAACCTCCGCCCTCACTAATAGGCCCATTTGATCCAAAAACAAGAATTTACTCCTGGTGCACAAGCCTAAACATCTTCCTGGACAATTTATCTTGTCTTTCTCCCTAGCCAAAAAGTGGAATGGTCTCTCATTATCCCTCAGAACTATCCATAACCCTGTCAATTTAAAATCTTCTCTACACTCTTACCTCTCCACTACTTGGAACTGTTCTTGCTGCCAATCCTCTACTAACCTCCCCCTCTAAACTTCTTAGCTCTTCACGCTACTTGCCTCATTATTCATTATATTTGCCTTAACTCCTGCCTAGCACCTAGTTTAAAAAAATATTTTTTTCGCTGATAAAACTGATAAAACACAATGTTCACTAATGGCTAATTTCTAAAAATTGATCTGTAAAATATCAATATATAATGTTACAGATATGGATGGTGCAGTGGTAGCATTGTTGCCTCATAGCAAGAGGTTCTCTAGTTCAATTTTCAGCTGGAGTGCCTTCTGTGCAGAGTCTGCATGTCCTCCTTGCATCTGTGTAGGTTTCCCCTGGGTGCTCTGGTTTCTTCCCATGTTACAAAGACATGCGTCTGGAGCATTTCTCCTTGGGCCTCTGTAGAAAATCGGCTTTGTTCCAAGTTGGACTTTCCTAGTTAACAAATGATAAAGAAATTACTTTCCATATACTGTACAGAGGTTCTCCCTGAACCTCCGGTTTTCAATTTCTATACATGATACAATATGTTAATGACCCATTAATGTAATTGTATAATGCTACTTTAAGATTCTACTGTTTTTGTAATGTGTAATATTTTCTATTACTGTGGAGCTTTTCTTCCTGGGCCTTCACTCAAAATGGGCTCTATACAATGCAGTGGACTTTCCTGGTTAACAAACTGCAAATAAATAAATGTGGCAGCCATACAGGGTCATGTGGGCTAATCTGTTTTTGCTTTTAGGTAGCAGGGTCACACAAACAAACATATAGGGAAGAAGTAGGCTAGCTTCCCTTTTGGACCATTTTAAGCCTATCTAGCTTCCCTTTCAAAGGTGAGAATTAAACCCTGTGCCTTGCATTTATGAGGTAAATACCTTAACCATTATGCCAACCCCAACTGCATACCATAGACAAGACTGTGGAGGGATATGGTAGCACAATCAGGGATGTGGAAGACAATGGAGAAAGGGCATGACACACAAAGATATAAATGTAAACTAAATGAAGGTAAAAACATGTGAAACAACATATAATTCGTAGGGGGAAAGAAAAATACCAATATATCGACCACAAGCACATACAACATAGGTACATAGGTTAGGACTAGGCTAACTGCCCTTATGAGCCATTTTAAGCCTAGCCAATTAACCCTGTGAGATTCAAACCCTGTACCTTGTGTTTGTAAGGTAAACACCTTAACCATTAGGCCACACTCACTATCACTCAACATCAGCAGAGTGTAACCAGTTTACCTGTACTATAATGCAAATGTCAGGAATCAAGTACCCTACTGTAACAATGATGTGGCTATGTGCAATCTTTTTGGGACATGAACCCACACCTGTCTCTATTTATGGGTAGAAAGCAATTCATTTACAGCCTGAGCTATATAGACAGAATGAGACAAACAGTATAAGGGAAACATGGCAGTTGATTGTGACACACAAAATGGAAAAAAAAACAAGCACCTCTGGGGTATCTTGAACATACAACTCCCTCCCTTTACAGTGTGTAAAACACTTACTGTTAGGTTGAGCTACAGAAGTAGTATGACAATTCTCGTTAGTGAATATACAGCAGTTGATTTTAATATACCTGCAGAATGAGAGCATATGAGTCAATAATGGCTCATTAGGACCCCACCTTTGGAGTATGAGCAATCATCCACAGGCATAGTTGGCACTGTAATTATTTGCAAGGGGAATTACTTAGATCCTGACAGTTGTGCCATATCTTGCAATGACTCAAAGCTCATGTGTGAGGTCTGTAACAGCTAAAGACCACTTTACATAGTGCATGATAGTGTTTGCACTTTGTGACTGGACATACAAAATATGGCAGCTTTGCTTTTTGCTATACAGTGAGCAGTGTCAGCTTTCATTTGTTGTACATGAACATTAGTAGTGCTTTTCCTGACCTGCTGTACACAGTACGATCACAAAAGATAAGGGATTTGGAAGCCATATTGTAGACGGGCATATGTGAGAAGTGTTTATCTATTTCTGACCAGATTAAAGACTGAAAATAGGAAACAAATGAAAATGAGATGCAAGCAGAGGACAGAACAGAAGGTGAGGAAATATGGAATGAGCAGGATGGAAGCAGGGAAGGTGCCCATTTTTCATGCATACAGGGATGGTTAGTTCAAGAAGGAAGGGATGTAAAAAGAGGATAAAAGCATTAGGTTAGGTGGTAGGAAAAAAAACTACCGACTGGTTGAGTGGTAACACAAAGAGGGAGGAAGAACACAATAGTAAAGGAAACATAAAAAAAAACAGAGGGAAGACCATGTTTAGGTGAAGATTTATCGACCAAAAGAACTTCACATGGACACAAAAAGGACAAGAGCACCAGAATGGGGGAAAGAATGGTGCTTCAGCTGCAATCTCTGCTAGCTGCAATCAAGTGCAAGGTTATTCACCACCCTGGGTGCATCATCAATGGGCTCAGTCTCAGATGGAAAAGGATATGAGTCAGTGAGTCACAGGAGGAGATTCTCCATCTAGTCATCTTGGGCATTCAACCTCCTGTCAATAATCTCCATCACAATGTCTGACATCTGCCAATGAGTGAGAAATGTGTCACCTCGACTGGCACTGCTACTGGTGACTACAACTATCCCAGCTTCCAATATGGGGCTACCTGAAGTGGATGGTATAGGTAGGGCAGGAGGTAAGGAGGCAATTGTAGCAGACTGAGATCCAGAAGTGTTTGATGCTATAGGTGATAGTAGTGGTGGCAGCACTGCTGCTGCAGCCACCTGTAGGGGGCCAGGGTCATGCCAGAGGGCTGGATGCAGGTCATTATGCTGTTGCATAAAATAGTAAAATAAATTGAGAGAAACAAAATGAATTTAAGTAATAGGCAGTGGCTGACATACTTGTCTTTTAAGTTACACTTAATACACATTAATTAACAACAATCACACCTCCCAAGTTAACACTGTTGGATCTAAACCCCATCTATACCTGTATTCTGAAAAGACAAATGATTAACATGATGTGCTACTTGGACAAAGCAAGAGAACCTGTATCCCAAGACACAGTAATGATGCCTGAGACAAATGCTTAGGCATTCCTCTTACTCACAGGCAATAAGTGAAAGGAAACAAGTATATTCACAAAGACTGCCCATGATATAGATATCCACTCATCCAAAAATGTTGGTCATACATATTGCATGCATCTAATTCTTTAGGTACTGTAACGGGATGAAAACTCAAACATTATGATACAAACATCTTTACAATGTGGGTACACAACCTTATTCCTCTGGGCTACTTGTCAAGATATATGAAATGGCATATGCAGAAACACACAGTAATAACATTTAACAGCCATACTGATACCTTTGCCCTATGCCAGTTATCATCAGAAGTGACAATGATTTATAAAAGACAATACTGTTTGAAAATAAATCTCTGCTATTGTTAACATTACAAATTGCATATTCTGAAGCAGCATACTCACCTTGGTGCTGTCTTATTTAATCTAAACTCCTCCTGTGTGGCTGTCTCTTTACTTCAATGGGTTCAAGGGCAGTGGAGAGAAAAAGAGCACCGTGTAATATCTGTGCATGGCAGTTGCAGGTTATATGTGCAGCTGAGATAAGTCCTACATGCAGTATGTAGGTGGTTCCTGCAGTTTTACTTCATCCTCCCATGAACCTAGGAGCTCAGGTCACTGTAATTGTGATGGCACTGGTTCCCAGTGCATGAGATGTGAGTGGCATGAGTGGATGCCGGGGATATACCATTCCAGGCTTCAGTGTTATTCTGAGACTCTTGACAGCCATCCTGCAGGAGACTCCAGCAGTAATCTTTATGGGAGAGATGAGAAATACTTTTGACTCCTTCTCATACCACCTCTGCACTCTAAATGAAACACTAATCTCTCATTCTCCAGCCATGTTTCTCATCTTAAAGAATCTCATTGACAAAAATGGCAAAAGGGTGCTGCCCAAAACAGGTCTCTCATGTCCCATCTACTGTACAACACTGATTGGTGTTGACAGGCACCTCATTTGCATGATGCATGGTGGAGCAAATAACAGAGGGACTGTATGATTATGGTTAACAATGGCACTTTAATATGTGAAAATGGCCACCTTGTATTTCTGTGCATGCTGTTAAGAAATCATGAAACTACAGTGACTTCATTTACAGATAGACTTGGAATTATAGATCCCCCCTAAGGTATGGCTTGGACTGTGCAAGTACAGTCCTTCATGCAGTACCTTAGGTGCATCAACAGCATTAAGGAGACTTGACCACATGCACAAACTGAGCAATTCAGAAACAACAATAATTGAGCCATAATTAGTATAATTATTGTGCCCAACATTGTGAATCTGCACAATATGAGTGATGAAGATAGACAACCTCATCGCTCTATGGAAGAAATTGCATGGCATCGAACTTTGGAAGCTGAGAAATCTAAATAGCTACATATTTATAAAAGCTCTGCTTTTATAATGTAAGTGGTACGTTTTACAAACATTTTAAAACATTTGAACTAAAACTTTGTCATAATCTAGCTGTCCTTAATTTCAATAAGCTACTTAAAGAAACCGCATCATTTAATACCAGAAATTCCTATGCATTTAATCTAATCTATCACAAAAGTTCACAATATTTTAATTTGCTTTTCAATGGACCCCCCTCCCGCAGATGTGGTGGTACCTGTTTTAAAACTAAGAGATAGATTTTTTTACTATTGCCACATCTCATTTTATGTTTAAATAATGCATTATTATTATTTGATATGCTATTATTGTAATAATGTTTATAAAACTTTTTCTTCAAATTCCTTTCTGCTTAAGTAATAACTATGACAAAAAAGCCAAGTATACTAGTCCTTTGGAATCACAATCAAATCTCTATGAGAATTTAAAAGAATATTTATAGGTGTTTAAAACAAAGCCTTCTCCTTCTTAAATATATTTATACTGAGCACAAAAGACACACTTCTTAGTCCCTATTATAGATGCTTTAGTATGAATAGTATTAATAATTTATTATAATAAATATCCCTTTCCAATTTCTCTTTAATATTTAGATGTCTCTTAAAAATAAAAAAATGGTCTTGTCTCCTAATATTTTATTTAATTGATTATCTGCCTGTATAATTTTCCATTTACCTAGAATAAGGGAGATAATAATTTGGCTTTCATTCCCAGATTTTAAAATCGTCATACACAAATATTGATCGCTGACAGTATTATTAACTGTATCATCACTAATTATTAAATCCTTGCCCAGCAAGGGGGTAAATCTATCATTTCTATTTTTAGAATTTAATCCCTAATTTCAATTAACAATTTCTTGAGTTTCCCCTTTCTAAAAACATAATAATTAACCTTTCTAATTCTTCTTCCAGCATATCATCTTCTGAATATATCCAGCCAACCTGACCATTTGATCCTTGTCTAGGCTTCTTTTTTGAAGAGTCATTTAAGGCTAATGAATGGTTCTGATGAAGTTCTATGGAATAATGTATGAAAAAGATTAACTGTTCATTTGTGTTTTTTTTTAAATTGTACTTATAATCATTATATTTTATCTGTGTTCCCTGTTTTACTGTGTCATCTGCATTTTTGAAGGATTTGGGAAACTGAAGATTTGCGGTGTATTTTTTGTCTTTATTTTCTGAGGTGAGCTCTTTCTGTGGTATTTTTTGTTTTTTCTTTGAAGCATACCATGTCCTCACAGGATATTTATTTATTTATTTATTTACCATTTGTTGACCGGGAAAGTCTGACTAGGCTCCACAGAGCCTGCTTTCAACTGAGGCCTAGGGAGAAATGCTCCAGACGCATGTCTTTAGAACAGGATATGTTCAATGCTAGTACTGCTACAAACTTATGGAGCATAAGGACTGTTGTGCAGATAGTTCACTCATGGATATTATAAGCCTTATACTCATGGGTGATATGATTAGGCTGGTGAATTTATTAACTCACGTTTTAGCTGGTAACAGTATTGGCAATCATCAGTTCAATTATGATAATAATGCCAGATAAGCCAGTCATGCATTTGAGAATTCAGTGAGTGATGTTACAATAGAGAACAATTGTAATGTTACAATGAATGCACATACTCTGATTACCTTGTGTAATAATGCAACTGATTTGGAGGGTTTGGGTACCACATACTGGCACTGTTACATCTTTGGGTTGCAACACCAATGCCTCATCTGGCAAACCTTTGTTGAATTTCAATTTGGATTCTTGGCTTAAACTACAATGGTTTGGAAGGATGGATCAAAGAGACTATGTAAATGTTTCTTTTGAGTCACAGTTAAGCACTTTTTAGAAGAAATTAATGAAATGCAAGTTGCTACAATGTATTTAAAGGAACAGAGTGCTGAAGGGATAGAGGATGAGGAAGTTTCTAAATGGAATTACTGAAGATGCTGAACTCTACAAAGAAATTGTGAGTATTTTTAATGAATGTGAATGTAAGGTTATGAGGTTATCAATTAAAGATGATGAAAGATCGTTAACAAAAAGACTTGTTGAAGAAATATATTTCATTGATGCATCTCTTAAAAAAGACTTGTTTGATATTAAAATGAATGACTTTGATAATTTTCTCACAATATAAAGTTTTGTTAAAAAGTCATAATCAGAAACAACAAAAGGTACTAATGGATGAAAAAGAATATTCTAGCAATTCAGTTTATCCTTTACCTAGCTCTTTTGTTTATAAGAATAACAATAAGGCTCATGACCATGCTGCTAAGCAGCAAGATAGAATATTGCATACTAAAGATGTTTTAAATACAACTGATGAACATTTTTAGATCCTTTGCAATTCCTCCCTTACTGAGGTCAATGAGAATAGCTCAACAGTACAGACACAAGCTCCAAAGGGAAGTGGGGAATGAAAAGCAAGCCAATGCAGATCCCCATTCTCAAAGGGGCAGAGGTAGAAAATGGTAAAAACATTACATATAATAATGTCATCCTGGACAATTTTGGTTTGCCTAAGATAACACTGATTCTGATTTTAATATTGATTCTAATACTATACTTCATGTAGATTTGGAACATATTTCAGAAGTAGTTTTAGATGTGAATGTGATGATCAATATTTACATGGAGTCAGATGTTTTAAAAGAGAGCAATGGGGAAGTGTTGATACCCATGAAAACCCTAATATGGTGATGCATAAAGGATTTAAAATTTATAATTATAATAATTTGAATATTGACAATAAATGTATTTATTTATTTATTTATTTAACTAGGACAGAGCCTATTTTCAGTAGAGGCCCAGGGAGAAATGCTCCAGACACATCTTTAGAATATCTTTAGATATTTTGAATTATATAGTAGGAGTTCACTTTTGTTCCAATTAGAAGTGATATGGCTGAATTATTGTTGGATCTTAAAATGTATGCAAGAACATTAAATTTTGCAATTGTTTTCTCTGATGTAATACCAATAAATTAACTAAGAATAACATATATAATCTGCATTTGCATCCATCACTTAATTTTTTGAAAAAGTAATGTGAGATAGGTATTAAAATATTTTAATGGTAACAATGTTTTACTTTCTGAGAATGAGATGAACTGATTACAAAAACTTGTAAGGAATATGAAATATGTATTATAAAACTTAAATGCTAAAATGTTTACTTTGTTAAACAATGGTCAGTAATAGGCTAGAGTATAAAAAATGAGATACATGTTGCTTACCCTGAGATTAATATGTTATTGTATGATTTACTGATACACGGAGATACTGATTATTAATTATACAAATATTTGAAAGAGAAATCTCAAATTATTCCTGCTATTTTTGGTATCCTAGAGATATATGAAAATGTTACAAATCCTCAATTTAAGCCTGTAGTAGCAGCAGGGGGCCCAAAGGCATACCACTAGCTACTTGTATTGATAAGAAAATTAACAAAAGTTTGGGGAACTGCCCATATATTAATAAGGATGCATGAAATTTTCTGGGTAGCATTAAACAGGAAGTATATAGAGATGAATATTTATTAGTAATTATTGATGTATTTGATTTATTGTCATGTATCCCACATGAATTAGGATTCTTATGGTTTAAAGGCATATTTATATTGTGTAAATATTTAGATAAAAGGGAGAATGATATTATTTGAGATTTTATAGAGATAGTATTGACATACAATTGTATTTACTTTGAATTAGATTAGTTTAGCAAATAAGCGATGTGGCAATGGGACAGCCTATGCCCCATTGTATGCAAATGTATTGGTGTGGTTTGGAAATATTAATGTGTATTTAATTCAAAGTATAATGAATATCTAGTAACATTTTTTACAGTTTTAGATTATATTGTTATTACTTCTAAAGGAAAATACTTTGAAGGATGTTATTGATTATATAAATAATAGTATTAAATTAAAAATGCATTTACAGTCTCTAAAGATGCTATTAATTATCTGGATGTTTTATTTACCAAGACATTTTTGGAAGACATATTTATTTCCAATATGTATCATAAACCAACATTTTCAAATAATTAATTACATTTTCAAAGCAGCTGTGATGACTCACCACTGGACCAGTCATCAAGGAGCTTCAATCCTCACCACTGGCAACAATGGGGGATGTGCACTGGGAGGATGATAGGTACACACACAGTATTTCCAGATGTAGCTCTCTATCTACATCAACTGTAATTTCCCTTAACAGCACACAGAGACCACAGTTAGTCTGGGGATGGTTTCACCCTCTTTTCTCCAGATCCCCAGTATGATTCACCACCGGCACAGCTATAGAGATGAGATCTCAGCTGAGCAGCCAAGCCAAGACATCCAACAACCTCTCTGTCCAACTAGTGCTTCATGTCCCTGCCAAATTAGCTGACACACACACACACACACACACACACACACACACACACACACACACACACACACACACACTCTTTGAGGTTTGATTTAAACACACACATACACACACACCTGGGAAAGGTTGGCGCAGGTTTACTAACTATGTCCCCTTTTGCCCACACTATAATGTAGTTATCATTGCCACCAACCAAATCCTTATCATCTACATTAAGGCCCTTAACAAAGGGTGTCTGATCTTACTGTGTAATGTTAATATTAATACAAATGGTAGTTTGACCAATAGCAAGGCTATTAGGAGTGGCCAACACAGTGTCACCAAATAAATATGAAAGTACACTCAAAACTTAAATATTTCTAGACAGATCAGCTACAATGATGGGTTTAAATATTTTTAATAATAAGCAATAAAAGAACAAGAAAATACTCAGTATATATTCACAGTGAAATCAGAGTTTAAAACCACAGGAAATATTTAAAACAACATTGCAGGATAGTCTCAAATAAATAAAGACAAACATGTGTTTCACTATATTCCTGACTGAATCTAAGAGAATTACAAATTGGTGTGTCTCTCTCAGAGACCTCTCAAATTAATATGTCAAATATTACTGCTGTTCTAGCTTACAGAATGACATAATGTCTTCTCATTTGACTTCTAGTCCTCAAGCCTAAAACAGCCATTGATGGCAGCTGGTAGCATTTTGCATCTATCTGTAAAATACATAGACAAGGGTTTTTCCTCAGATCTCTGGCAGATGCTGCAAGTCATAAAACAATAAAACCCACTTCTAAGACAATACAGAAAGTTCCTTAGTATAGACATTCTGTCTCTAGCTGCCATGAAAAATCTTGATGAGTGGATGGGAAATAGGAAATACACCCTGGGGATCACTTATTTGTCTCTGCTGGACAGTGGCACAGGAAAATAACTTTCTAGGGTGGCATAAGCTATGGAACTTGCTGGCTAGGCTTACATAGGCCCTTGGGCCGATAGCCTAGTACCTACCTATGAACCTATGAAGTAATTTAATATTAGCTATTTTTCTGAGGTTTTGCTGGAATGAAGTTAACCTCCTCTGTTCTAGTTTCTGCTGTTAAAATATATACATTTAAAAAGCTACAATAGTGGATGTACATTTCTGTTCTATTCCAGTAGGGCACACTGTGGATACATTTAAGCACTTTGCAAAATCCTTTTTCAACACACATCTGTACAAACCTAGTTTGATATATACATGACATACAGTTCTAATACATTTGTAATATAAGCATCTTATATGAATCATGTTGTATTCACAAATGACATATGATCATTTACAAAATTCCAGATAGCTGGGCTGGCAGTATCTCTTTGTCACAGTATCCATCCATTTAGACAAAAAAGTCTAGTAAAGTATAACATGGTCAGGTTGGCTAGAATTATTTCAGAAGATGATATTCTTGAAGAAGAATTAGAAAGGTAATTATTATGTTTTTAGAAAGGGTATTCCATAAGACACTTATTAGAGATGAAATCTTAAAAAATAGGAATGATAGATTTACCCTTTTGTTGGGCAAGATCTTAATAATCAGTGGTGATACTGTTAATAATACTGGCAACGAGCAATATTTGCATAATATGATTTTAAAATGTGGGTATGAAAGCCAAAATATTATGTCCCTTATTCCAGGTAATTGGAAATAATTAAAACAGATAATCAATTAAATAGGCTATTACAAGATATTCAATTGTCCACTTTAAAGAGACATCAAAATATTGAAGAGAAATTTGAAAGTGAGATTTATTTTAATAAGTCTTAATACTACTAAAGCATCTAGAATAGGGACTAAGAAGTGCAGGTTTTGTGCAAAGTGTAACTATACTAATTAAGGAAAATTAGTGTTAAACATCTGTAAATACCCTTTTAAATTCTCCTAAAGATTTAATTGCAATTCCAAAGGACTGGTATGCTTGGTTTTTTGCAATTATTGTCATAGTTATTACATAAGAGAAACAGAAAGGAGGTCGAAGAAAAGGATCTATGAACATCATTATGATATTAGCATGTCAAATTATAATAATACAGTTTTAAACATAAAATGAAATGTGGTAATAATATAACATTCTATTTCTTAGTTTCAGTATAGATACCACAAAATCCAAATAGGGGTTCATGGGATTTCAAATTAGAATATTGTAAACTTCTGTGGCAGGTTAGATTAAATGCATGTGAATTTCCAGGGTTAAATTATACACTTTCTTTAATAGCATATTGAAATTAAGGGCAGCTAAATTGTGATGGAGTTTTATTTTAAATGTTTTAAAATATTATATTTTTTGTATATATGAAATTGAGTGGATAATTGCATATTTATTAAGGATTTTAATAAGTATTATTTGTGAGTGTTATAATTTGACTTATGTAAGGAGGTATTTCATTGGTAAATTGTGTCATGCGATTTTTTTATGCAATTTTTTTTAAGTTGTTTAAGGTTGGTTCTGATGAAGTCCTATACAGTAATGGACAAAAGTGGGTAACCATTTATTTATGTTTTATTAAATTGTACTTCCAGTCATTATATTTTGATTCTGTTTCCTGTTTTACGCTGTCATCTGAATTTTTGGCAGAGTTGGGACATTGAGGATTTATAATGTGATTTTGTTTTTTTTATTTTCTGAGGTGGTCTCCTTCTGTTGTGTTTTTTGCATCCTAACCTTGTTAAGCATATCACAGAAATCATGTATTTTACTTTTCTTACAAATTAATCCATTTTAGCCCTAACTTCTAATCCCTTAAATATTTGGTCTAACTTCCTAGGAGCTACTTCTTAGATTATTAATCATCTATTCACTTCTCCTTAACACCTTCCATTCTGTGCATTGCTGAACCTTATTAAATCTCACTCATTCACTTAGCTTTATTTTATAAACCAATGCTCAGATCTCATCTACTCATTTTAGTAATTCTGTTCCTTACATAAAAGCAATCTCTAATTATGTTATTATAAACTGTATGCTGACAGCCAGATGTACAATATTGTATTAGGTATGCATCTAATTAATGTTTACAATGTACATGTTACCCTTCAATATAATTATGTTTTTGAAAGATATTATTATTCAGTTTAAGTCTCTGTTCTTCATGTTAGTCATCAATAGTATATCAATCACCTCTGTTTTTTATAATTATTCTGATATGTTACTTCTTGATTTTTGTCTTGCCTATTTGCATCAGGTTATGCCAAAAAAGGTTCAAGAGACAGTATATCTATCAGGTTAACTAATATAAAATAAATACATAAATAAAATAAGGATGGAACATGTTGGGGGATGTTAAACACTGATGTGTGTGCATATATGGATGTGTCTGTCTATGTCTGAGTGTCTAATATTATTTGTGCTGACATTTGAAATTAAAACTTTACATTGTAGAAGAAGCTTGTTATCCATTTTAAGTGCTTTGTTTTTCCTAACTGTATCAGTGTTAGTTATATCATTAATGACTTGTCAAAAGTACACAGGGTTAGCAGCCATGCTAGCCTGTTTTTATCTAAAGCAGGTAGATTTGGCCTCTTTGATCAATAGTTTGCATTTTTGCCTTATTGATTACATGATTAAAATTAAGGTGGTGTGTATATCATGCTATAGTTTTTCATTGCTTCCTGGAGTGGTTGTACTGCTTACTCGCCTGCCTGACAATAGATGTTAACCATGAATAGTTAAATTATTTTATTTTTTTTATTTAGCATTGCAAATATTTTGTTGAGTAAAAGGAGAAAATGTTTTTTGATGATATCCAGGGATCTGGATGGGTCTCTTTTTTTGACATAGGGAAATTCAGTGTAAAATTTGGAACTCAGAGACTAAGTTATCATTTTGTTATCATTTTTGTAGGCCACGGTGGTGCAGCGGTTAGCATTGTCGCATCACAGCAACAGGTTCTCCTGATCGATTTTCGGCTGGAGCACCTTCTGCATGGAGTCTGCATGTCCTCTCCATGGTCGAGTGACGTTAAAGACATAGGTGTGCCTTCTTTGAAGGTTGGGCTGCGAGCTGGCACCTCGGCACAGTAAAAATCCCATGCCAATCATTAGCAGACTGGAGTTCCACTGTGGAGAACCCTAAATGGGAAAAGCCGAAAGACAATTATAGACTATCATTTTTGCATTCAGGGATGTTCCTAGTATATAAATAACAACAGGTTACTAGCCCAAAAAACTTTATTATAAAACTTTAGTGCCTCAGCTCAACAACCTTCAAGAAGTAACAAACCATGCTGAACATCCCCATATATAGCAATGTAAGACCATATAATATAATTAGTCAATTAAACAATGAAAGAATCAGATCAAATATTTCCAATTAATTACAGTTTAAACCATGTGGTACCAAAGTATTATACTTCAATATAAAAACAGATTCTTTAAAAAGAAGTTTATCTTTTAGCATATCACTGTTTCCTTATTTCATATACACCTTTTCAAGTATAGTCCCTTGTAACAATGTAAAATCACTGTTATGATGTTCTTTAAAGTGAATGGCAAGAAAATGTTCCTCGTATATATTAGCCTGTTTAGGGCTTTAGGCAATCCAAACTTTTTTACCTGAAATAGTGTTATGGTCACTTAATAATGTATTAGGTAGGGGTGGAGCTTTATAAAGTTGGTTTGAAATGCTTGTAATGGGAGACAAAGATGGCCGCCATTCTATAAGCACTGCAGTTCTTCAGCTCTCCAAAGACCAGAAACAAAAATCACCTCTGCGGATGTACATTTGGAGTTAATCAACTAATTGACAGCAATTAATAATCTACTAGAAGTCAGCGATCTTATCGAGAAAAAAAAATTAAAAAAAAAATACTTGGTGACAACAGGATTGGAACTGATTGCTTGGTTGATTCTGAACAGAGCAACAAACAAAGGACTGAATTACCACATTACTGAAACTTTTACTTGGTAATCATCTCTATCTGCAGCATTTCAAAATGTCAAAAGAAGATAAAAATATGGACACTACAACTACTAAAACTAAACTGTCAGCATTACAGTCTCCAGAGAAGGAATCCATATTTAAGAGACAGAAAACATTCAGACAGCAAGAAGCTGCAAAAACAGGGGCATCAGCGAAATCTGATCAACAGGTTACGATGGAAGAAATTAAGTCTGCATTGTTGCCTATACAAGATGCATTACAAGACCTAACATCCCAAACACAAACATTTAGTGAGACATGTAATCGGATTCTAACAAGAATGGAGAAAGCAGAAACCAGAATAGCAGCAAATGAAGACAATATAGCATTGCTCTCTAAAAGATCTGAATCACAAGAGGCTGATATACAAATGATGCAAAACAAAATTCTGGACCTGTATGCAAGATCAAGACGTAACAACATAATCATCAGAGGGATCCCAGAATCAATCCAATATAATGAGCTGAACACTTCTATCATACAAATATTTGAAACATTACTTAAGGACTCTGTGGATGTTCAGCAAATTGTCATAGAAAGAGCACATAGAGCTTACAGGAATTCCCAAGCTTCAAATACACCAAGACCTGTGGATGTCAAAATATTAAACTTCCAGGATGTGAATAAAATACTTCTAACCATAAAAAAATCTGGAGGATCTATAATGTGGCAAAGTTATAAAGTTTCTATAACACAGGATTTACCAGCACAAATAAGACAGTCTAGACAAATGCTGGCTCCATACTGTAAGTTTCTAATTGACAAAAACATTAGATTTCAAATGAAATATCCTAACAGTTTAATCTTTACTCTTGATGGCATTAAATACACTGTAAATACAAAAAAGAAGCCAGACCTACCTTTTTGAAGCTGTTTAAGGCTCTGCCACCGTCTGAAAATTGAACAGTACATCCTGGCTTTTTCCTGCATTAGAGTGAATGGGAGACTTCATTTACGAGAATCCGAGGCTTCAAAATCCTTTGTGTGTTCTTCTTTCTTCAGCAGGCCTGGTAATTCTACGTTTTATCTTTTAATCTCGTCTTCCTAGCTGAAACACGAAGATTCCACGAAGTTTTATGGCTTCTACGAGCGCTCCTGACCCACGAGGAAGCAGGAAACAAGGTAAAGGAAGCAGGGGGGACCGTTTTGAGTGTGGTACAGCTGAGAGGTCCGTTCGCGAATTGGTTCCCCCGTCGTGAGCACGAAAATTCTAAAATTTAACTGCCTGGACTGCTGCAACTGCTGGGAAGCAAGAAGAGCTGCTGTAAATCAAAACAAAGCTTTTTGGGACTTTTTTGATGCTAAAATGACTGAGAAACAATCAATGAGGTAAAATGTGTCTTGTATGGACAAAAATGTATGGTTTGGCTGTTGCTGTATAAGAGTCTATGGCTTAGTGGTAAATCCAGGTAATGCAGTCTATTTTTTGTGTTATTTTTTTTCTCTTTTTTTTTTTTTTTTTTTCTCTCCTTTGCAGGCTTGTTTTGTAACTTACTGTGTTTTATTTAGTGAGTAAATAAGTGAATAAATAAGTATCTTTTAACTGTGTTCAGTTTGGGGAAGGGGGAGAACAGAAAAAAGAAAAAAATATATATATATACATATAGTATAATTAGCAAACAGTAGTAGTAGTTGTGTAATATAGGTGATGTCTAACTGTAATGATCTATAAAAATTAAATGCAATATTGTAGGAATGTTTTGAAGATAAATAGCTGACCTAAATAATGGCTTGTTTTAAACAAATGTATAATAACTGTGTGCTTATTAGGTGAACTGTTAGTTAAAAGGCTTTGGAACAAGTAATTATAATGCTAACATATTATTGCTGTATTTAAAGTTTGTTAAAAGTGAATTATTTGACATGTCAGGTACAATTAGTTTACGTGAATATTAGGGAAATGTTCAGAGCTGTAGTTACTTGAGTGCGGTGTTTAGTAGGGAATGTCTGGGTTAGACTTTGTAGACGTAGATATAGTTGGTGTAGGTTTTATGCATGCTATTTTATTGTTAGTTAATAGAATTAGTAGTTTAGCTACTTGGGGAATGTTATCCAATGTGAAAAACCTATGTTCATCCTGGTCCGGAGGAATAGTGAATAGGCACTGGGTAGGGATGGGATGGCTGTTTTGCTTCCAAAAAATTCACGTAATACCAACACTTGTCAATTTAAGGTGGAAAACAAAAAATAGATACCATTATTCATCAATTCATAGTTTAGAATGTGGATAATAGATTCCTAGAATGTTAAAGGACTCCAGAACATGAAAAAAAGAAAGCTGTTTCTGCATTTGTTTTTTAAATCAAAAGCAAGTTTTATTCTATTACAAGAAACGCATTTGACTAATGACCAGTGGGAAACAATGAAGGACAAGAAATGGATTAGGAAGGTTGTAAAGGCGGAAGGGACTACGAATAGTGCTGGGGTGGCAATTATAATCAAGAATCAGTTTCAAGGAGAAATTTTGGAGGACAAAATAGATAAAGAAGGCAGATGGTGTTTGGTGGTTCTCAAAACTGAAAGTTTGGATAAGCCGATAGTACTTTTATGTGTTTATGCCCCAAATGTGAACCAACATCATTATATAGCTTCAATTTACTCTATTCTACAGTCATATAACAACTGTTACATAGTGATGGGGATTGGAATGCTTACCAAGATTCTAAAACTGATAAGTTGGGAGCTTCGACTGCTTTTAATAAGCAGGCAATGGTAGCTTTGAAAGAACTGAGGACGGATTTCAAACTATATGACCCTTTTAAACACAAACACATACAAGCAAAGGCAGAAAACTTTACTTTCTATTCTAGCTGCCATAAAATGTGGTCAAAAATTGATTTTTTTTTAATTCCAGAAGTGTTCATTTCACTTGACCCTAGGGTTTCTAATCAAGCTAGACAGCTCTTAGACCATTCTAAAATAACTTTAACTTTAAAGACCGATATTTTGAATACTAAAAATCATGGTGGATATAATTGGTCCTTAAACCCATACCTATTAACCAAAGAAGATATAGTACAGGAAGTTAAGGAGATACTTAAACAATTAGTATGCAATATACCCCGTAATGAACATCCATTAGATATAGAATGGGCTACAACTAAAACTTTGTTAAGAGGATTATTTATTCAGAAAGCCACTTATTATAAAAACTCCAAAATAAAGAACAACTGGATCTGGAAACTAAAGTACAATTATTGGACCAGGAGCTGATGAGTAACTACACTGAGCAAACAGAAACTGAGTTGTTAAGATGTCAGAAAGAGCTGTTTCTTATGCATAACAGAAAATTGACACTGTACGAACAAAGAAGTTTAGTTAAATATGCAAATCACATTCAAACTCCCTCGAAAGCATTAGCCCGTATTATTAATCAGACGAAATCGACATGATTAATTACCGAAATAAATCATAATAATACATTATATACTGATAAGTCAGATGTCATGAAGATTTTTGAATCAATTTTTAATCAGATATATGGTGAGCAACAAACTCATGGGCATGATGAAGAGAGAAAAGAGTTCTTACAGAAAATTAATTTTCCCAGGATTGACGAGGATTCTCAGGGAGAATTGACTGCATTGATTACAGTTGATGAAGTTCTAGAGGCAATTAAGAAACTAAAGCCACATAAAGCCCCAGGACCAGATGGTACGACCTCTGAATTTTATAAATCTTTTAGTGGGATTCTGAGCACCGTACTTTCACAGACCTTTAATTATATCATTTCGAATGGCAGCAATGATCTTCATTTTAATGCCTCAAGAACAATTCTGTTATTGAAAGAGAATAGTGATCCCAAAAATCCAGACAATTATAGGCCCATATCATTGTTGAATATTGATATGAAAATCATGACATCTATTCTAGCTAGTAGATTAAAAAAATAATAAACTTGATAATATCAGAAGAACAGGCGGGTTTATAGATGGGAGACAGACTACAGACAATACATTAACTCTTCATACTTTAATATCTTATGCAAAGTATAAAAATATGAACATATATGCTTTAATAATTGATGCTCAAAAAGCATTCGATAGAGTTAATTTGGCTTATTTATTTGAAACATTATCATATTTCAATATACCTCAGCTTTTATTTCTATGTTAAGAAATTTATACAAGAATGCATACACTAGTTTATGTATAAATCATGAATGTTCCAAAAGGATTCAAATTAAAATGGAACTCGACAGGGGTGCCCATTGTCTCCCATACTGTTTAATCTGTATTTGGAACCTTTATTTCTTCATATGAAACAAAAGGTTTTTATAATTCTCCTGTACTTCTTGGGATAAAGGTTAGGATGGCTGCTTTTGCAGATGATTTAAATATATACAGTACCACACGGTGTCAGATATGGAAAAATACTAACAGCAATACAAACCTTTGAGAAAATTGCTAATTACAAACTAAATTTTAAAAAAAACAAAATATTCCCTCTAAAGACACCTACACCTTTTTCAATGCTACCATTGATAGGACGAATAAGGACAGAAGAAAGAATAAAATATTTGGGGATTGACTTTTCAACTGAAAATAGAGAATTTTTTATCAACAATATTAAGGCAACTGGAGACTGAATAACAATGGATTTGAAAAGATGGAGTAAGTTGAAGCTACCGATGATGGCAAGAGCAGCGATAATAAAAATGAACGTTCTCCCAGAATGCTATATATTTTTAGAGCAGCACAACTTAAAATCACAAAATCCTTTTTCAAGCAATTTCAGATAGGACTGGGGAAATTTCTGTGGGAACCCAGAAAAACGAGAATATCCTATGAAAAACTGATGGCTCCTAAAACGAGGGGGGGTTGGATTTACCAGATTTTGAAATGTATTATACAGTGATTCAGGCCAATAGGATTTTAAGGGTGTCTTACTTGGATAGTGAAAATAGAAAATGGATACCCAAATGGGTACTGCTAAATTATAAACATATAAAAGGGAAGAGAATTAATGTTAAAGCTGTAGCATTTTTGAATATAAAAACATTGAGTAAATATGAGTTAATGGAACACATCAAGGTATGGGCAGTGGCGAATCAAACTCTGTTTGCCTCCTTGAACCTTTTAAAATATATGATGATGTTTCAACCGTTTGATGGAAATCCTAATATAACTATTGGTAATCAACTGATAGACTTAAAGAAATATCCATTTATTAAGGAATTAACTGTAAGGGATTTATACCCCTTCCTAGGAGTAGCGGTACATGATATCTTAAAAGAGATGAATCTTCCCATCTCTTATTTAATTATAACGAGGCAGTTAAAAGATTTGGCCATAAATTATTTTACCAGTTCTGAAATAAAAAAAGAGGAACTAGTTATTTCAGGTCATCTGTGGGAAGCATTGCAACAAGATAGAAAATATATATCCTCAGCATATAAAATGGCAAAAGAGAGAAAATATAATAATCATATTCTGTTATCCAAATATTGGAGAGAGAAATTGCCATCCCTAGACGACAGTAAAATAGTAGAGGCGTTTAACTTAACATTAAAATCCGTATCACTTCAAAAACTGGTCTTTACTCAATTGATGATATTTAACAATGCATATTATACCCATCTTACACTTCATAAATTTGATTCAAAAAAGTCACCTAAATGTCCACAGTGTGTAGATCAGACAGCAGACCTGTTACACATGTTCTGGAGTTGCAAGTGCATTTATAAATTATGGAATTCTTTAAAGTTACAACTACAAAAATGGGTTACCAAAACTCAACACTCTCCTGGGAATTTCTGATTTTACATATTCCACGGAGAATTTGGACAAAACAAAAAGATTGTAATTATGAATATTAGTTTACTAATGAAATTATATATAGCCACAAATTGGTTGAACCCAGCACAGGTGTCGTGGCAAAATTTCAGGCTGTTAGCGATTAAGCATATATTAGCGCACAAATTGTTAATTAGAAATAATAAGAAAAGTATGAACAGCATAAAAATTTGGGAACAAATCTTTAATATTATTTTGTAGCGGTTCCTATCCACTTTCCATCAGGACATTCTGTATGTGTACCAACACATTCTTGGATTAAATAGAAAATGTAGAAATAATACAAATTATTGGCTTGAGTTGGTTTATAATTGTCTATTGTAGATGCTTTTATGTTTAATTTTTTGTGATTTTAATTTCCTGTACTTGGTTAAAATGATATTTATTCTTAATGTATTATAGGGAAATTCAAAATGGAACTAAAACATCGGAAGCAATATTGTACATAATGTAAATAGTGTGTGAAATATATAATGGTTTGGCAAAACAATAAAAATGATTATTGAAAAAAAATGAAATGTTTGTAATTATAAGGTCTAGTAGACAGGGTCTGTTGCTTATTGTGTTGAGTCTGGTTGGGTCTGCTAATAATTCTGAGTGATGATTTTTGATGGTGGTACCTTGGATCCTCTTTGGCAAGTTAATATTAAAGTCACCAAGGATTAGTAATTTCTGCTTTTTTTAGAGTTACAGCATGTTGACTATGGTATCTTCTATAACTGTGTAACCAAACACAGTAGAGACTGCCAATAACGATACAGATTTCAACTCCACAACCACTGTAGGTATCCAAACACTTTATTGATTTCTCCAAAAATACAAGTTGAGCAGTTTCTTCCCACAATCGGGTCTTCCTGAGAACATTTAAAACACCAAACAACTTGCCCGTAGGCAGCCACCCCACCTATTCCAATTAAACAATTAACATCCTCACAGAATACTTAAAGCAATCCTACTCAAAAAACACATTTACTCAAAAAAACACACAACCACATTTTTTCCACTGGGGAAATAAGATTGGTATCTTCTATAACTGAATAACTTCTGGGGGTACATACATAGTGGTAACGTAGAGTTAGATGATTTGTACCTGTACTAAGTAATATCTAGTTTGTAGTGTCTTGTGCAAAGTTTTGGCTAGTTCTGACACCGTTTTTTTTATGAATGGAAAAGACATCCAGCTACTTCTGCCACTTCTTTTATTTAAAAAAAAAGTTCATAGTTTGACTTTGTGAATTATGAGGGACAGTGGGATGATCTTTAACCATGTATCAGACATTCCTAAAATTTTTGAGTTACTCGTTTTTATCAATGCTTTAATGCAGTCACAGTTATTATTTACACTTTGGCAATTAATACACTGAGACACCATTTCTTCCTGAAAGGTGGAGGTTTACAAGAGAATGTCTGATTGTTGCAATGTCTAACTGGATAGTAGCACAGTGTGCAAGTGATGGAGGGTATGGCTCTACCTATTAATTGTTTAAGGTCTGAGAGGAATAACATATGTGTTGTTAAATATGGGACTATGTGGATTTCTAAATCTGTGTTTTTATAGTTTGAAATGGTGCACTAAGAGTTGGCATTGTATGAACAATTCTTCTTTATTAAACTATTAATACATTGAACTATTAATTTTTACAATAGTGGGTGTTCATTGGGAGGTTTTAAATGATCAAGTATCAGTTAGCCATAATGTGCTTGTTAGAGTCAATATAACAGTAAGCATAGGGATGGTTAATGTAAGAATGTGGGCTGTTGGTGTTTCTCAGATATATTTTAGTCTCTTTAGAGAAGAGGGGAAGGGGAGTCTGGAGATATTATGAAATAAGGAGATATGGTTTTATTAAGGTAGGAAATAAGGATTGTTATTATGGAAGGATGAGGGAGTGGTATGGTTAAGGGATTAGAGTGTGGGTGGGGCCTTGATCAATTAAGAACAGAGAGGTAAAGAGTAGTGATGGGTAGTGAGGGGTAGAGATTATCGATTTGCAGTCCAGGTTTAGAGTGACGTAAGAGGCCTAAGACATAAAGAGAACAGGAGAAGAAGATCAATAGATTTGTAGTTAAGATGAATAGATGAGAAGGTTAGAATGAGGAAAAGAGGAGGCAAATTATATTTTGCTAGGAAGGTTAAGAGCAGGGTTGATATGTGGTAAAAATGGGAAGTTCTTCTATTGCGAAATAATGGTTAGAAAATGAAGGAGGTGACTGTGATAGGTTACATTGGAGGGAGGTACAGTAGAATGCGATTGGTTGGAAGAGTGGGAAGGAAAGAGTAGATGAATATAAAGGTAATGCGGGTATGAGAATAAGTATAGTGTGATGAGCATAGGACAGCCAATTGGAGCAAATCTATGGAAAATAGGATTGCAGTGACCAGGAGTAAAACTATGTTGGTTAAGAAAGAGTGGCCTCAGGGAAAGGTTGGCTATGAAGCTAAGAATGCCACTTTCTTTGCAAACAAAACTAATGTGTACTTGATCCATCCACCAGAGAGGTAAGAAACACTTTAAACTCAAAATATTTTCAATAAGAAATAAAATCATGGACTGGGGGTATAGATTATTTGATTTATTGATGGGTAGAACTATGTTCTCTATGGCTTTATTAACAATGAAGCTCTGTTAATGACATTAGTTAATCTAAGTAGAATTTTAAAATTAAAATTTTAATACTTATATCTTTCCAGGTACATATTAACATTTTTCTTTGTCAATTGCCATTATAATATGTCTAACCAAAAAAAGGCATTCAAATATCAAAAGATGACAGCTAACCAGAGACAAATCTCATTAACAGTACGATGGACTCATTTACAAAATTATGAAATAAGATGAAAAACAACACAGAAAAAAAAAATATATACACACACACAAAAACACATTGCAGATAAAGCTCTTATACCGAGTCCAACATGTTCTTTTAAAGCCATGAGATATAAAACTGCAAATATGCATGCTAGTGCTAGAGTAAATTAAATATGGTTTAGCATGCAATCAGGCTAACACTTCTGCTCTTCTTGTCCTGGCATGTAATGGGCAATTTCTGAGGAGTTGAGCATTGATTGTCTAATCCATAAAGATTTCTTAACTTCCACAAGGATTCACACAATGCCCTTTATGTCCATAGTACTAAGTGTGTCAATTTTAAAAAGTTTAGTTTTTTTTTGTGATCGATAAGGTCCGGCAAAATGACAGGGGTGGTGACCCTAAAATGGAGGTGGCGATAAAAGAAATTAAGTGGCAGATGAGATTGAATGCCACAGTATTACCGGGGCTTAATGACAACATTTCTTTAGCCCCTATATTAAAGCAAAGGGCATGTGTGGTTTGACTGTTTATGTTAAATATTAATTAAGTTAAAATGACAACATATTTTAAAATTTTAAAAGTTTAAGCACTTCTTGTTCTACCCAATTTTATCATTTAGTGAATTTTGTGTTTTAAGAGTTGACTCTAAAAAAGACCTTCCTATATCCAGAATTGATGGACATGTTCCACATAAAGAAAATCTTATCCCCTCGAGCCACATGCTCTAGGGATCTAAATCAACACTCTTCAAAAGAAACCTTGACGAGTGGATGGGAAACAGAAAGTTTACCTCGGGGATCACTTCAGTGGCTCTGCTGGACAGAGGCTCAGGGAACTAATTAAGGGGATGGCAAAAGCCAATACATCCTGGCTAGGCTTATAAATGCCTTCAGGCAGACAGCCTAGTACCCACCTATGAACCTATATTCTGAAAGGGTTTGTGGATATACATTTTTAACAAAAGTTTTAATGATGCCTTAATGGTTTGTGAATTAACTATGTGTTTTCATTGGTGAATTACTGCAAATGGACAATTTGGGAGGGTATTTAAGCTGTCATTCATTATTTTATCTTTACAACTCTGATGATGCCTATGGAACCCGAGGTGAAAGCGTTTAGTTGTTGTTGTGGTATGTGCCTCTGTTTGTGTGATTAAAGCAGTTTTTATTTCCAGTGGAGTGTTGCGACATTTTTCATCATTCTTTATAGCTATGCTTGCTATCAGTAATGGCTTGACATTTTTCATCATTCTTTATAGCTATGCTTGCTATCAGTAATGGCTTGATGTAACTGTTAGGCATCCTTGTAATATTATCTATTGATTACACTTTTTCTTCTTGATCAGCTTATTTAGTTTGACATTCCATAGAAGACAGTATTTTAGGGTTTTTTGTGAAGGTAATACAACTAGCCAAAAGTATTTTACAAGTAGATTCAAAGTAGACCCAGTTATTTCTTATCTTTTTGTGAGCCTCCCAAAATAAATATTGCCACAACTATATCTAAACTTATCATATTATAAACAGTAGATAATCTTACTTGTATCACCTGAATACAATTTTCTAAATATAATACCAAGTTATCAGAATTGCCTAACGGAGGAGAAGGCTTAAGACTAAGGACTACTCTATGGTTGTTGATAAATACCATATCTACTAATTTTTTTCATTCATTTGAACATTTTTTTAGCTGAGCATAATTATACTATAGTATCTAATAAAAAAATTCAACAATCACATAAGACATACTACTGACCTGAGTCAAGATATTACCTGGGTAATTCAATTCACAGGTGACTAAACCTCGATTGCCTGTTAAGTAAGAAGTATACTGCCAAATCTCAGTCATTGCTCTACACTCAATGGAATGCACTAGCACTCAATGACTTTAAGACTCTGCCCTTGTAGTGTGTTTTCTATTTCCACAGGTGAAATTGCAAGGTCTTATCTAATGCAAATAAGAACACCCCTTCCAGTTTTGTCTGTTTATAAACAGATTTGTTTAAAGCCTGGTAAGATTAAATCCCCACTCTCCCATGTTTCAAATAATGACAGTATTATAGGAACAAAAAGCAACTGTCAACAGATTTTTTTAAAAAGGGGCTACATATATTCACATAATGCACTTTTAGGGGTGAGCTAATGCTTTTCTGCCCTTATATTCTTTAATGTGAATTTCCAGATTTCTAAAAACAGGAAGTGTATATCATTCTAAGCTATAAGAAAAGCTTTGCCATCCTTGTAACTGATAGGACATTTGTCAAACCTAAAATTGCTTGCCAACGGCATAATGGTGTATAGTGGCACCTGTATTTTGATCATGACCCAAATCTGGATAACCAGGTGTTAAAAAGACTGAGTTTAGAGAACACATAATTGTTTAGTTTAGAGATGGAAAGAATTTCACTAAAAGTTAAATTAATATATGCATTGGGACACTTCATAAGCATATATCTTTCACAGTCTGATTTATGTGAAACAAAGGAACATGTTTTTAGTCATTTACCCCAGCAAACAAAACAATGCACTTGTGTTACCATGTCCCTAGGAATAACTGATGCAAAGAACCATGGTTATTGGTAAGCTTGTGTCCCTCAAAACTTGACACAGTGATTTTGTCCCTATCTAAAGTGTTAAGTCCAGAAAGCCCAAAATCCCTGATTCAGTAAGCTACTGGCCACCTAGTGTCCAGTTGCCCAGCTTGGGGTACGTGAGATAGCTCTGTTGAGTGAAAGCTGGACATAAAACCAATCAATCTGCCAAACAGGAACTAAGGATTGCTATCCTCAATACAGTTTCACTAAGAGGACACAGCTTGGAAGTGGATGGCATGATGGTAAGGAGGAGGCTGGACATCCTCTGTATCCGGGAAACAAGATGGAAGAATAGTGCAGCAAAGCCACTTGGCTTGGGATGTACAGTCATCTAGTACAGGAGAGAACAAACTAGAAATAGTATGGGTATTTTGGCAAGGGACTGATATCAAGGAAAAGAATGCATTCAGGCCACAGTTGCAGGATCTACTAGATAAAGCAGGACAACATGAATTAAAGTTGATAATGTAGGACCTGAATTCACATATTGGGGGAGACAGACAGAACAGGATATGAGGACTGTCTTGAGTCCACATGGCTGATGCAACAGAAATAAAGAAGGAAGGGCTACTCTAGACATTTGTCTGGCAAATGGTTTGAGGGTGAACAGCACATGATTCAGCAAGAGAGACAGTCACAAGATCAAATACAAGAGTGGCCAGTATGCAACTCATATAGACTTCCTTGTTTTAAGAAAAGTCATTGGGGTAGAATCAGTGATTGCAAAATCATCCCCAGTGAAATAGTCAAACCACAGCAGAACCACTGTTTGCCACAATCAGCTGCAAGCAGTGATCAGAGAAGGCTCTATGGTCAACAGGCAATAGGTTGTAGTCCTGGTTGATTGGAAGAAGGTGCAAGAGTTCAAGGAAATACTCAGGGCTCTAGTACCTGAAGAAGAGGGGGAATAGCCTGAGCTGAAGAACTATGGCAGTGCCTGAAAAGAGTATGTGTGATGATTATAGAACAGGTATGTAGCTGAGCTAATTATGGAAGTAATGTACATAAGGAAAGCTGATGGTTGAATGCAGAAGTCCAGGAAGCCATCCAAAGCAAAAAGGAGTGCAGGAAATAGTGGGAGATAGAAATTATGAACAAGGCTAAAAAAGAATGCTTGTTGGCTAACAAACAGGTATGGGAACCAATTGCAATAGCAAAGCAAAGAACAATGCAGCATAGGATCATATGAAGTTACTAGGCTATTGGCCCTGAGGCCTTTACAAGCCCAGCCAAGAATTTAGTCTATGTTCCAAAAAGTCACCACCTGATGTCCTTGTCCACAAGAGATACAGGTGGAATCCCAGGGCTGTATTTTCTGTTCCTCATCCAGCTAGCCAGGTTGCACTTAAAAAGTGTTAATGAGGTACTCTGCTTGATGTGGAGAGGGAGTCTATTCCATGGAAGAGGTAGTCTCTAGGACACAAATCTGTCCCAACGACAAGTCCTATTGATGTCACAAACCAGGTTGAGGTTGTGCGTGCAGGTTACTCGAGTGGAGCTTGACTTGAAGATCTGCAGCAGTCCCATCAAGGAGGGGTCTGAGATTGCTTTGTATGCCAGACAGAGGCCACTTCCCAAGAGTCTGTTTGAGACTGAATAGAGGGACAGGGTCTTTAGCCTATCTGTGCAGGGTAGATGTTTGAAGCCCTGGAATGTCCTAGTGAAGAACCTCTGTGGTCGCTCCAGCTGCTGCATGTACTTTGTGAGGTACAAGCCAAAAGGGGCATTTTATCAATAATGGGTCTTCCCTTATAAGACCCATTATTGTACCCAGTAATTGGTCCTGTAAAGGAAGAATACAGGGATTTTATGACCTCCTTGTCCCTGGATGAGATACACTTACTAATGAGGTAGGCCATGTAGAAAGCTTTCTATACAATGGAGGCAATATGGTGGTCGAAAGTAATTTTGCTATCAACCTGGGTGGCCAAGTCCCTCATGACTGATTGCATGCTTAGGACCTTGTTATTAATGTGATAATTTGTGGGGACGTCACTCTCCTCAAAGGGGATGATGATGCATTTTTTGGCATTCAGTTTGAGGCCATGTTTCTAGCACCAGTCATTTGGTTGGGTGAAACCATCTTGGAGGATGTCTACATCTCTAGGGAAATTGATGACTGTGCCCAGCTTGCAGTCATCTGCAAACTTGGTCAGTCATAGCCCACTGGTTTTTGTCTGCACCTCAGAAAAGTATATCCCAAACAACAGATGCCCCAAGACATATCTCTGAGGTACACCACTCATTATGGGTCTACTGCTTGAGGTAGCTTCCACTATTTTGATTAGGTAGGTTCCATCAGTGGGCCAGTTTGCTACCCATTTGGTAACATATGCATTGATGCCTAGTTAAGAGAGTTTATCTATTATACCTCAGTGGGGTGTAGTACCAAAGGGTTTGGCCAGGTCAAGGTAGGCAGAGTGCCCAGTCTTCCCTTGCCCATGGCTTTGGTGACTGTCTCAAAGAAGTCAACCACATTTAACAGGCATGACCTCCCCTTGATGAAATAAGACTGTGTTTGGCTGAGTGTTTGGAGGTTGCCAATGTCCTTGTTAATGAAGTCCATGATAATCTGCTTCATGGCCTTGAAGATCAGGCTAGTTAGGCTGATGGGTCTATAATTTCCTGGATCGGTGGACACTCCACCTTTGTGCAAAGGGATGACAGTGGCTGTCCTCCACTCAGCTGGGATGAAGCCAGTACTCAGGCTTTGGCTGAATAAGGTGCCTAATGGTGCTGCAAGTTCCTGCCTGAGTTCATGTAGGATGTATCCTGGGATGATATCAAGTCCCATGGAGGCTGTACTTTTTGCCTTTGAGAAGGCAGTGATGACCTGTTCCCTAGAGATAAGGGGAAGGGGTAGGTGCTGGGGATGTCCTGATGTACTGATGGGGGACAGAGGGTTGAAGTTTTCACTGAACCTGTCTGCCAGCAGGTTGGCTATATATATGGCATTTGTGTATGTGCTCTCCATGACCACCAGTTCTGAGCAGATATGAGTGGTTCCTTTGAGACTGTGGTCATATGTGAAGGCAGCCTTATGACTGTCTTTAGTAGATGTGGCCAGTTTGGACTCAAAGTTTGCTTTGGAGGATTTCACTAGTGCTCTTATTTGCGTGTTCAGGATAGGGAGAGATTGCTTCCAATTAGGCAACTGCTCCTTCTTGGTCCTGGACAGCATTTTTTTCCTTTTATTATAGAGTTACGTTATTCATGATGTCCACCAGACAGGTTTACTCTTCCTTGAGGAGGAAGATTTTGTCCTGTCAGGTATTTCTGATTCCATGAAGCTATATAAATGCTAACATAGTACTTTGGAGTAGGTTTGGACATATGCGCTGCTTCCTATGGAGGGGCTGTGAATCTGTTTATACCTTCCCTCAGGAGATTGTAATCAGCTTTGGAGAAGTTTTTTTGTTTGACCCTAACTGGGGGGGGTGGGTCAGGGAGATGGTGACTTCGAAAGTGTCCATTTTGTGGTCAGATTTTACCAGGGAGGATGACACTGTAATGATGCAGTAGTGGTTACTCATGTTGGTTAATACCAAGTCCAAGATATTTTCACCTCTTGTGGGTGTGTCAACCAGCTGGTCAAAGGCATTTGCATTGATGAAATCAAGGAATCTCTGGGCATTTGTGTTTTGGCATGACTAGTTCTTCCAGTCTGTGGTCGGATAGTTAAAGTCTCCCAGGATCAGGGTTGAATCTTGATAGATTCAAAGAGGTCCAGACAGGTGGAGTGGGCATCCATAGTCAAAATTGGGGGCCTGTAGCTAACTTTGATTTGAATAGGGGTCTTGTCAGTGGTTAACTGCAGCCGGAGTGTCTCCTGTGCATCATGCTGTTTGACCAGCCTGGAGGTGTATATGCCTTTTATATATATTGCAGCTCCATCTCCTTTTGCTTTGCTGCCCACTTTTTGGGGTCTGCATGTATGATAGGATGAGTAATCTGGTATGGCTGGGGTGCTCTCCACAGCTTTGAACCAGGTTTCTGTGACTGCACAAATGTCAGCATCTTCCAGGGTTAAGAACGCTTGCAATGAGTGAGTATCATGTTTAGACTCCTATCATTTAGCAGCCTGACCTTTAATTTGCATTTTGATGAAATTTTCATATTGGTAGTTTTGACCTCATGGCATTACCTAAAAAAGGCACTATGGGGGAGGTTCATAGGTTGGTACTAGCCTATCAGCCCTAGGGCCTGTACAAGCCTAGTCATAACAATGCCCTGGCTATTTCTTCCCTGGACCCTTGTCTAGCAGTGCAACTGATGTGATCCCTGGGGTAAATTTACTATCTCCCATCCAGTCATCAAGGGTCCTTTTGAATAGGGCCAAGGGCAGTCTAATCCAGAGTATGGCAAGAGCCTTTGTCAGCAGCCTGAAGCCCAAGGGAGACAGATGCAGGGCATCTCTGGCAAAGCATCGTGGTTTGTCAATTATGTCTTTAACTTCTTCTCTCTCAGCTCCAGATTATCCATTCTATCCTATACCAGCCTTCCTACTGCCCAGCACTACCCCCTCTCATCTCCTATTATTCTCCCTCCAGACCTCTCCGAAGCTCTAACCAAGACCTACTACAAATCTACAAACCCAAGTCTAAATTTGGACGCAACATGCACAGCTATCACCCCACTATTGCCTGGAATAGGCTCCCACTAGAAATCAGGACCCTTACACATCCTAAACAATTTAAGACAGCCACCAAAAAGCACTTTAAAAGTCACTGGTCCTGCCACTGCACTCTCCCTCCTTAAACATCCCCTACTTCTCATACCTTAATCTTTCTGCCCTTAACTCACTTCTCACTAGCTCTGTCTAATCTTCCTTTGACTACTCTTTCTAGTGTCTTCTAAAATCTATTAAGCAAATCACCTCAGAGAAACATTCTATTGTAATTGTCTTGACTTCATGCAACTACATTATGATAAAACTGGGTTTTTGTAACCACTTACCCCAAAAACTACACTCATCTTAATGACATATTTCTTTTTATTCATCTTGAAATAGTTATGCTATACTCCTAATTATTGACACTGTAGAACATTGTATTGCTACTTAATGCATTGTAATAATCCTGTAACATTGCTGTTTAATGCTAATTTATAATGAAAATTGTATAATATGTTGGAGCTTTTCTCCCTGGGCCTCCGCTGAAAAAGGGCTCTTCAGCTCAGTCGGACAATCTTGGTCAACAAATGTAAAATAAAATAAAATAAAATAAATGTCTTCCCAAGCTGTCAGGTACTGGATTCCCTTGGAATGACACCAGAAACTAAGCCAATTTTTAAAGTCAATCTTTTCTGTTTGCACTGAGGCATCATGATGGGTGATGGTAGAATACTGCTTAAGGCTAGGAACATACCTGCCTGGAATGCATATTCAGCCAGCTCGATCATGTCTCTCTTCATATAGTCTAGGGAGGTACATCTCAAGTCATTCTCACCAACATGGACTATGACAGAGTCATAACAGTACCTGTTGTTGAGAGACTTGACTGCATGGGTGATATGGTGGATTCTGGCAGCTGACAAACAATTAACCATAACTTTCTCCTTATCCAGCCTGGTGAGTGGCACATCTGTGTGTCTCACAATGGAGTCTCCTATGACTAATATGCTGGGTTTATGCTTAGACCTTAATGGCTGTGAGACACAGGTGTGTGGACTATGTGTGGTATGTGGTGTGGTGGGCAGTAGAGTTCGCATGTGCTTTTGCCTTGGAGGTCTCTTTTGTTTGGGTATTTTTTTGTTGAGGACCTCTGCATATGTGGGTGTGTGTTGTGTAGGTGTGAGTGGTGTTTGAAGTATGGTGTTTGTGTTGACAACCTTCTCAGTGCCAGATATACTGGCTCATGAGGGAGAGGCCATACACTCTAGGTTCTTAATGTAATTGCATCTCTCACAAATTGTGTTCCTATGTGGTAGCAGTAGAGGGTTGTCCATGTAGATGAGGCAGTTGCTGCTGTCTCAAGACACCCATATCAACCAGACTGGCAGGAGAAAGTGTAGGAAATTGTCCATCCATATTTGTCAGAATCTGAGGGAGAGAAGCCAGAGAGAGCTAAGAGAATAAAGGGTGGAAGGTCTAAGAGGATTAATACTACTAGGTGATCACACAAGTGCTACTATGGGAAACTTTGTAGCTGGCATACCTCAAAAAGGGTTAAAAAATAGTGCAGCTGTGGTGTGTGATGTGCAAACAAGCCCAAACTAGCTCAAACATGGGGTTTAAATACCACAAAAAATAGATAATTCTAGTAACACAGCAATCTAACAAATCCTGCTAGTTCCTGCTTTTTTTACCAAACAGCTTGCGTCAGCCAAGGTCCAGGCAGCCCAGCTACTCTCACTAGCAGAGGAGATGGCCCTTACCAACACAAGATGGCTGCCAGAAACACAGAAGGCAAACACAAGATGGCTGCCAGAAACACAGAAGGCAATAGAAAACAGCTCTGGATGCAGCAAACCTGTATCCAGAGTATGCTACTCAATTTAAGGGTTAAGAACATAGTGAAACTCATAAAAAAAATCACAAAATAACCACTTACAGACAAAAACAGAACTCACAGTATAAAAAAGTACACTTAAACAGTAATTAAATGCAGATAAACAGTAATGAATTGCAGTAAATAACAATGAAATAAATTTAAAAAGTTATGAAATGCAGTTAATCAGTAAATTGCTTTAAAAAGTGCAAATGTGATAAATTATCTTGCTATCACAACAATAAAAAATAGCTTCAATAAAGCAGCAAGTCAGTAGAATACTGCCTCAGTTTAAGAAGGCTACTGGCAAGCAGTAACTATTGCGGCAAGCTACCGACAAGCTGTAACAAATGTGGCAAACTAAATGCAGTTGAACACTTAAGCGCAAGCAGAAATATGGAGTAGGAAGAGGTACTCATATATATATATATATATATATATATATATATTATAGAGAGAGAGAGAGAGAGAGAGAGACAGGCAGATATATATATATATATATATATATATATATATATATATTTTTTTTTTTTTTTTTAAGTAGAAAGTGAGGAGATAGAAGATAAATCAAAGGTTAAGAAGCTAAAGGGGTGAGCTTTCACAACTGATGTCACTGTACTCAATAGAATGCGCTGATGCAATGGGACTGGGAGGAGTGTCCAATATAAAATTTACAGTTATAGATGGGCATCTAAAAAGTCACCAGCTTTAAGACCACAACAGTTGGGCAGGTGGGTGGGGATACAAGATCAGAACAGAGGTAAGGACTGAATTTGCTAAGCTTAAAAAAACAGTTGCACAGTTTAAACAAATATACAGCAAATATCGTTTTAGTTAATCAGAAGTGCAGAAAACAGTTGAAAATAAGCACTTATCTTTTGCAGCAGAGGAACTGTACCAGTTTCTGGACATTTACTCAGCAGATGAAGCAAAGGAATGTTATCAGGTTGCAAGGCAAAGGCAGAAAGATGAAGACAGTCATCAGACACCCTTCATAATGGGTGCCAACAATAACTTACTCACCTGTCCACAAGACAGCAAAAGCAAATAGAATGAATACTTTCAGCAGCTTCTAAATATAGAAAACCCCACAAAACTGTGCTGCCCTGTAAATAGCCTACGATGAAAGAAGGGAAGGAACCCACCCTAGAAAAAGTGAGAATAGCGCTAAGGAAAATTTAGTCACTGAAAGGAGTAGGCTCAGATGAGGTCATGACCTCATCTGTCATGTTCTCAGAGCTAAACTTGTGGTGACTTGCAAAAGAGTAGAAGAAAAAAAAAAAGCAGGCAGAATTTGTTCTCCACCATGTTTCCTGTTGTGTATCAAGATAAGTAATATGCTTGCAAGAATGAAGAGTTTAGAGAGCATCTGACCTGTATGCTACATTTTTGAATTATAAATCTCTCAGAGGGCTTGGAGAAACAAGAACTTTTGTTTAAAAAATGTATACATCCCATTTACTCTGTCTCTGTTGCCTTTTCGAAGGCATACTGTTTGATTAACATATGTAATGTGATAAAACAGTTCCTTCAGTGGTTACAATCATGTGGAAGAAGTTGGATTCCAAACTGTAATGTGAGTTTGTAGTCAGACCTCACAATCATAACCTGACAGCGAAGGAAGTATTTTGGTGCATTAAGGACCTGGTTGTGGGTCTTCTGCTCCTTCCAGTTATTTCTGTCACCTGCATGAATGTTTTCATGTTTCATTGCCTCTTGAGATGGGTTTATTTATCCAGGTATCAAATATTTGGCATATGGGTACAGAAGGTAAGACTTTGCAAAATAGTCAGATCAGTCCCATAATAATGAATAAGACTTTGTAGTGGTTGGGTTGTTTGGTTCATAATATATTTTGTTACTTTGCAGGAGGTTCTTTATTATTTATGAAACAAAGCTTATTATTTTACCTTTCAGGTGTTTTATGCAATAGGAATGGCTTTACATTAAGGTTTCATATATTATTTATATAGTATGTTAATTGAGTTAGAACATATAGTATAATGTCTGGCTCGGTTTTCTACATTATGCAAAACCCTAGGTTTGCATTTTTTTCTTATAAAAATGCAGCATTTTGTATTTTAACACACACAAAATCAAAATAATTGCTTTGGGCAAGATATATTGGCATAATTAATATGGCAGACATGACATTGTATTACTTCTACAGCTCCATTACTAAATAAATCCAATTTTGCAAACTGAAAATACAGTCAAGTGATCCCTCTTAATTTATTTTTGAACTCTTTTTTTATGTCAAAACACCAGTCTTACCTGTCATGCATTTTCCTGTATAGTTCACCTACACATATATATGTGTAAAATGTCCTAGTTATGGATGGCAGGTTAGTTAATTTGTTCAGGCTCAAACCCTGTACCTTAGTTAAAGGTGACAAGAGCCTGAATCCTCTACACCAACTACCAGAGCACACAAGGGGTTGAGTTTCAGTGCATTTTCAAAGAATTGTGAACTGCAGTATATTTCAAAAGAATTGTGAGCTTCAAGGGAAGAGAAATCTAGCAGCAACTTCTTCATTAGTTACATATCTCTTTAATGTCAAATTATTCAGCTACCTTTTACTTCTGCAGAGATTGTACATATGGGCTTTTATGGCTGAAATGTTCTGACATGGGCAGCTTTGTCATTATTGGTTCATACATTTTGTTCCATTGCTTACTGGGAAAATGCTAAAAACTACACATTTAAAATGCACTGTAACAAGTGGCGCTGCACTATACAAGGAATATAATTTAATACAATTGGGAAGGTGAATCAAAGAACTCATGCATGTCTGCATGTTCCTAAAAATGTTCAAGGGGCCTATGGTGTAGATTAATGTGTATACTGAATCTAGTCAGCCACTGTAGCTAGACAGCAGTTGCATATAAGTTACTTAGCATGTATGAGATCAGTTCCATTTGGTGTAGTCAGTCAATGTGACTGTAAGCTTAGAAGTAACAAGTCATTCAGTAAGCATATGAAGTACAAAGCACATGTACAAGTTATAGCTCCTGATGTGTATAATAAGTGACTAGAACATATAACCAGCCTCAGTGCCTCATTTGAATACACAAGGCATGCAACATGGTGTCAGAATGGGATCCAAAGTTGAAGCAGCACAAACCATGAGGCACGCAGTTAGAAGTGGAGTAATATCCAGTAGTGAACTTGCAAACAGGTCAGTGGTTATTCACAGTTACTTAAATTCATTTCAAATGATTTTCAGTCACCAAACATGTAGACATGTAACATAGCATTCAAAGTGTTCAAAATAATTTCTGAGATATTGAAAATGTCTGAGATAGCAGCATAATATTTAAAATGTTTGAAATAATCTCTGAAGTGTTTAAAAGTTCAAAAAGGCTAAAATGTCTGAATTTTTTACATCAGACTTTTTTGCAGTAACTAAGGGCCAAATTCAGGAAGCCTCCGTGTAAGAGTTATAACTCTTACACGGAGGCTGCAGTGAAACTGTGTGATGTCAGCATGTCATGCATATGCATGAGGTGCATGAGGCATGCTGAATCACACTAGTAACTCTTACACGGTCCGTGTAAGAGAGTAGGGGGCGTGTCAGTAGGCTAAGCCCTGCAAGCGGACACGCCCCCGGAAGACTAGAATGGCTGAAAGTAAACAGCCACGAGAGAGGCCATGGAAATGTGCATAAACACACTACACAACACATGCCCCGATAGACCATCACTGTATAAAGTGAAGAGATGTAATAAAATTAAATTAAAACCTTTTTTTTTTTAACCCCGTAAATGTTTGCTACTGTGTGCCCGTGCTGGTGTGCTACTAGCGCAATCACAGTTAGCAATCAGTGGAAAAGGATATAAGAACTAAATATGCAAAGTAAGCCAAGAAGTAATAGCTTAGCGGTAGAGTTGCCGGCCTAAGAGTAGGCAGGCAGGGTTCGAGCCCCACAACAACCTTTTTTTTTTTTGTAAATAAGCACTAAAAGCCCCCTGACAGTATTGTACAAATGTAAATGTATTCCCTTTTGTAAAATGGAATGAAACGGAGCATATATTCTGAAGTAACACAATAACAAAAATAGTCAGAAATGTACTGATAGCTAAGCTGCTGTGAGACGGAGTGCCCGTAGCTGAGTAGTGTTTAAAAGCTGCAAACTGCGTGCCTGTTGCTAGGCATCGGTTTAACAGACTGAAACTGTTTGCAACTAGCTGTGCTTAGCTGAACATGTGTGTCACTAGCCAATTAAGGTTTATCCCAGCGCACACCGTTTGCGCGCTCCCACAAGCTAACTGCCAGTGCGCATGCGTTAGCTCAGCAAACGAGCGCAGACCTGGTTTTAAATGCTTAAAAGTGCTTTTGGCATGTTTGATTGACAGGTCTCAACTCATTTCTGTCAGGAAAATCAAAAATCAGTTGCCAGATTCGAACCCAGGATACCATGCACTAGAGTCATGGTACTAAACCACTAAGCCATGACAGCAATACCTAGAAATGCAGAAATAGCATATATATGGGATAAAATCCAGAATGGAGCATGATAAAGCATTTTCAGTGAAGTAGATACAATTCCAAAACGGCCAATCAGAGAAATGTGCGGGAAAATCGGCATATATAAGCCCCATAGGCGGGAATACACAGCAGAAACGATTGTAGATCAGAGCTGCAGTCAGAATGAGTGGAGTAGGTGAGGGACGTTGCTTTCGAGCACAGCGTTGGGGCATTGAGGAGTCCAGATACATGGTCTGGCTCCTTGTCCATCATCACGAGGCCCAACTCATGCAGGGCCAGGTCTCATGGGGAGCATATAGGGCAGAGGCATGGGACCAGTTGGCTCGTGATCTGACCAGTGCTACTGGCATTCCACGCACTGGTGAGCAGGTCCGTCACCACCATGCGGACTTGAAGCGACGCAAGCAAGACCAGTTGTCTGAATGGATCCAGGAGGCCCGGGATATGCCCAACGCCCCACTACTGAGTAAGTTACATTTTACTTATGTATGTAAGGATTTCAACTAGCTGATACCATGGAGATGTGTAGTCCAATATTACTTCTTTCGTATTACAGCTGCAGGTGTCCGCTCTATGAATCGCGAGATGCATGCCCGTAGGCTGGTGCGGATGCACCACCGTGCAGGTTAGTAACCCCACCCAGTACTTGTAAATAAATATTATACTGTAGCATGTATCAGAACACTGCAGTGTATTGATTAAAAGTAATATAATGTGCAAGCAAGATTTGAAAGTCTGCAGGTATGGCTGCAACAAGTTCATCAGTATGCAAGTGTAACTGGAAATATAATTGATAGAATTAAACAGTGCTGTAATACAGATGTCCCACCATTAATTAAATATAGTGTAACCTGCAGTAGTCTCAAGAGTACAGCTTCAGAATCTGAGGTAGTCACATGTGAGATATATCCCTGTTGAAATGCTGAATCATGACAGAAGTGAGGCTGTTGGAAAGTGTTTGAATCACCACTAGTCTAACATGTGAACAAAGCCTAGAAGTAGCAACCTGAACTGTGAATTTGCAGGATGTGTGAGACTGACAGAAAGGGTCATGTATGAATAAATAAAGTAGTAATAACCTCGGAATATATTAGCCCCAGTGTGTTTCTACAGAACTAAATGCATGTGGGAAGTACAACTTAATATACCAAACTGATTTCAGTGTGTCAGAATCTGGAATGTCTAGCCAAATGCTGTATATGGTGATCACAGTAAACAATTTGCAGATAGAATGAATGATTATCTGACAGACTAAACAGCCATAGTTGTCCCCTGTCCTGTCATCAAAGTGTAGCAGGATGATGTATCTGATCAAATTCAAAATAAGTAGGATAGTGATGTATTTGTAACAGGTGTAGCTTGACAGTCAAATAAAATTTATTTTGAAACATCAGCCTCAACTTAATTGTGTACCTATTATAAATGTAAATCAATGTGTAACATATGAATGTGTCATCACTTTCTATCTCCGCCCAACCCTATAATTCCATATAACAACACCCACTAAATAATGGTATGTGAACATTTCATTAATCATGGACATTTGTCCGTTTCAAAAATATATGCATGTCTGTTCGTGCATGTGCCCTGTTCATACCTGCAAATCTGATGGCCTGTTGCCATTAATCAACCCTGCATGTTGTTTGACTGTGTATTTCTGTTCAAATAATGCATGTGATATTGATATGCCCCTTGTTCAATGGTGTTAATATCTGGGTGTTTGTTTGATGGGAATACCAATGCATGCTGTTACAACTAATCTGAATGGAATACAATGCCACTAACCCAAACTAACATAACTACTCACAAACCTAGAACGCTTGGGAAGGCAGGTCCCAGCGGACCCACCTCTCCCACCTCAGCTGGTGACTGCACCTGGCACTAGTGCCCAGGCTGGACCCCTCCGGTGGCCCTGTGCCACCTTCGGGTGGAAGCGCTGCAGGGGATGGGGCCCGTCCCCCCTCTGCAAGTGTGGCCGGAGGGGTTCATCCACTCACCCTCCGCGGTGTCCGGTCTGTGGTGCGAAGGGAGATCCAAGACACTGTTCTTGGGCCCCTACGCCAGCTCAAGGCTCGTGTGGCACAGCTAACGGCCCCGGCCGTTGCCCGCCTACACAGCCCCAGCACAGCCCGTCCTGGGCTGTGAAGGAACAGTGGCAACTGCCTATGGGTGGGGATATCAGTTCCACTGTTGCCATCTGTGGGCTCATGCATCTTGGAAATCCCAACCTCCGTCCCCGTCAATTGTGTAACCCCGCACGTGTGTCATACACCGCCCTGTATGCGTCTTGTCTGTCTTGTCTGTTAACCTACCCAACCTACCTCCCCAGCTATACCGACTTCCTTCACCTGACATACCACTCTCACCTGAAAAAAAAAAAAAAGGGCACTCTGTACCCACAAAAAAATTACGCCCCATACATAGCTGTCCATGTCGCACACATGTCTGCTTGACATTGAAACAGTTAATTACAATTGGCTCTACAACAACTATTAATGTTGTCCTGACACCTCTCTCAGGGGTGAAAGGTTTCCAATGTCTCACCAAAATACATGGAAATGCACAGCTGTTGCTGCCAAAGACATGGGCATCTATGGGCCTTACCTACATCCCTCCTGCAAATCCCACGCTTGTTTCCCTACTGTCTTACCCTCTTTGTGACCCCTTTTTCACCACTTTCCTGTCACCCCTTTTTCTTTTCTTTCAAAGAAATTAGCGCGGGTGTGCGCTTGTGTTAGCGGAGCTCACCGCCAGTGCGCATGCGTGAGCTCCGCGCAAACGAGCGCAGACCTGGTTTAAAGTGCTTAAAAGTGCCTTTATGGCACTTTGATTGACAGGTCCTGTACTCAGTTTGAAAGTTTGCTAAGAAAAATAAATTCCCACTGTCAGTCTCGAACCCAGGACCTTGGTAACATTAGTCTGTATGACCTACCACTAAGCCATGCCTGCTTTACAAGAACACAGTGCTAAAATAAATATAACATGTAATAGTAGGAATCAGTATAAAGGCAATATAGGAGATGTACTATCTAAAGCATGTCAGGTAGAGTTTTAATGGCCAAATTACTGGATTCCCATACTAGTTCAGTGTGAACAGAAACAGCCCTGCTACCTGTTAGCTTGTACATAATAATGTAAGGTAATGTACATATGTGAAGGTATGTATATCTACACATACATATATATAAATATATATTAATACATATGAAATATAGTCATAGGTCTCAGTAGCCATACACACTCACTACAGGAAACAGTGAACATAATTGCAGCAACCTGAATCTGCAACACAGCCTGACCCCTGTGTGACCTACTTACCCTTCTAACTGCTTAAAGGTGGCCTCAGCACTTTGATTGACAAGTCCTGTACTCAGTTTGAAAGTTTGCAAAGTAAAAAAAAATTCCCACTGTCAGTCTCGAACCCAGGACCTTGGTAACATTAGTCTGTATGACCTACCACTAAGCCATGCCTGCTTCACAAGAACACAGTGCTAAAATAAATATAACATGTAATAGTAGGAATCAGTATAAAGGCAATATAGGAGATGTACTATCCAAAGCATGTCAGGTAGAGTTTTAATGGCCAAATTACTGGATTCCCATACTAGTTCAGTGTGAACAGAAACAGCCCTGCTACCTGTTAGCTTGTACATAATAATGTAAGGTAATGTACATATGTGAAGGTATGTATATCTACACATACATATATATAAATATATATTAATACATATGAAATATAGTTGTAGGTCTCAGTAGCCATACACACTCACTACAGGAAACAGTGAAGATATATGCAGCAACCAGAATCTGCAACACAGCCTGGCTCCTGTGAGACCTACTAAGCCCTTTAACTGCTTAAAGGTGCCTCCAGCACTTTGATTGATAGGCCCTATACTCAACTCAAAAGCAGAATATGAGCATACTAGTAGGCCCTACCACAAGACCATTGTAACACTAGTCTGTATGACCTACCACTAAGCCATGACTCTCATACAGGAATATAGTGCTAAATAAGTGGAACATGTAATAGTAGGAATGAAGATAAAGGCAATATAGTATGTCTACTACCCAAAGCATGTCATGCAGACTTTTATAGTCCCAATTACTGGGTTCCCATACTAGTGTAGTGTTAACAGAAACAGCCCTGCTAATTGTTAGCTTGTACCCAATAATGTCAACTAATGTACATATATGAAAGTATGTATATGTACACAGATATATATATATATTTATATAGCAATACATATGACATATAGTTGTAGGTGTCAGTATGCATACACACTCACTATAGGGAACAGGCAAGATAAATGCAGCAACCTGAATCTACAACACAGCATGAAGCATGGTAGATGTACTAACCTTCACACTCACAAAACACTGTCAACAGCATACCAGCATGGTCCACGCCCTACAATCTGAAAGGGCAACGCCTATCTCACATACCCTTTTATAGCAGTGTCCTGAAATCACAGTGAGACATGCAATCAGTACACACCCAGCTGCATGCAATTAGCAAATGCTGCCTTACAATTGGTGCAGAGGCCATCACATGGACCTATGCAGATACCTACAAAAGCAATGAGTACCCACACTACACTCATGCAATACATTCATTGCACAAAACCGACAGAGAAAGAGAGAGAGAGACAGAGAGAGAACAAAACAGAAATAAAGACAGCCAGCAGCAAAACCAGCAGCAGCAGCAGCAGCAAACTTCAAGCAGCACCAGTGACACACCAACAGCTGCCACAAACACAGGTAATGCAAAGTAGCAGGTTAATCCTGTGTATACTGTGACACCTCCAAATGTATCATAGTTCACTATCTATAGGTATGTCCATGAGATAGGTTGTGTGTAGATAGTCATGAAATATAAACATATGTAATATTGTTGTACATGTGGGCCATAACTAACACTTCCATAGCTTAGAACACAAGGCCAGTTGTGCATATGATGCAGTAGTTCCCAGGGTCAGTAGAGGTTCCTCCTCATTGGTGTGGGACCACTGTGTATGTATGGCACTGTTCAGGTACATATCCTGTAGTATGGCCAGGGATTAATATCAGTCTGTCATGTGGTGCTATGTCCTCCAGGGGTGAATGTAGCACACATCCAGGGATACCATTTCGTAACAGTGATGATATGTGTTCTGCAATGATGAGGGTGGCTCTCACCTGGACATGTGAGAGGATAGGGAGGTTACAGTCATCTGGGATAACTAATAACACGTGTATAGGACAATGGGGGGGGGCGTACCTGCACCTAAACTGTCTGCAACAATGTTGGCAATATCTGTGCATTTGGTGAATGTGAAGCATCTTAACACTGCAGACAACAGATGCCTTCCCGTCATGTGAATCTGCCCTGTGCTGCAGTAGCCTCCTACTATTGTTATACAATATGCCTGTATCTGTAGTCCACTGGACAGGATTAATAAGTGGTGTGCAGTTGTTCTGGGTTAGATAACTGTGTGCACAGTACATGCAGTATGTGGGATGTCTGTGGTAAGCATATGCAAAGGTGCTGGCGGTGTGTGTTGTGGCTTCCACTGGCCCAGTGGGCTGCATGGATAGCATCACTGTCATAACTACTGAATAACTGTGTAATAACATGCATACATAGCAAGGTAGTGTACTGTGCTTGTGGTGTTGTTCAGATATGTATATCCAGGCTGAGTAATGTGTGTCCACATCACAGGGTTGGATGGCAGCACACATCCAGTATGTATGGATGAACACCCAGAATGTGTCAGACGTGTCACCTGTGCAGACGTATCTGGCCATTACCTGTGCATCCCCACAACACACACACATGCAACATATGGCAGATGTACTATAGCAGTACACACATGTTCATAGGTTCATACTAGGCTATCTGCCCGAGGGCATTTACAAGCCTAGCCCATCGTTTTGTGGCTTACGCCACCCCTTTAGTATGGGGAACCATACCCATTATTTTGCTGTGCCTCTGTCGAGCAGTGACACTGAGGTAATCCCTGGGGTATATCTGCGATCTCCCATCCATTGGTCAAGATTTCTCTTGAACAAGGCCAGCGAGGTGCTCTGCCTCACATATACCGTGATTTTGTTCCACAGCATAGGGAGTCTTTGGGTGATGAATCTATCCCTCCAGCATGTCCTATTAATAGCCGTGTCGAGGTTTAAGTCTACCGCCCTTGTGGCTCTGATGGATCTAGATTTTTTGAGGTGAAGCATATTCATCAAATCTGGGTTTGACATGGCCTTGTATGTTGGGCAAAGTTCACCTCTGAGCAAGCGACTGAATAGAACATACATGGACATGCTGGAGGGGCAAATTCCTAACTGAGAGGCTCCCTTCACTCTGTAATGAGCTCGAACAGTTGAGAATGAACAGTTCATAGGTTCATACTAGGCTATTTGCCCTAGGGCATTGGTAAGCCTAGTAGAATGTGTTTGTCTTTTGCCACCCAATCACAAGTTATGCTGCTATGCCCTTGTCCGACTTTAGTATACTGTGCCTCTGTCTAACAGCGACATAGAAGTGATACCTGGGGTACAACTATGATCTCCATCCACTCATCCAGATTCCTATGGAAGAGAGTCAATGAGGGACTCTGCCTAACCAGTAGTGTGAGCTCATTACAGAGTGAAGGGAGCCTCTCGGTTAGGAATATGCCCCTCCAGCATGTCCATGTATGTCAGTGCTGAGGTCCAGCTCTCCTGAGCATGTGGCTGTATGGGACTCTGATTGCCTGAGGTGCATCACGTTCATTACTGCTAGGTAGGACATGGCTGTATATGGCATGCACAGATTGCCTCTGAACAGGCAGTATGCCACTGAGTCCAGCTGGATTCACTTTACCTGGGCAGCATATGACATCTGTGTGAGCCATTGCATCCCCTTGATGATGTACTGTTGTCCTGTACCAGTTGCTGTAGGTGTCTGGTTAGGTACATCCCAAAAGGTGCATTGTACGCAATTATAGGCCTGATGATGGATGAGTACAGAGGCACAATGACCTCCCCTGCCATACATGTGAATCAGTCATGATTAGCTGGGCTATATAACATGTCTGTCAATCCACGTTGGCCATGTGGTAGACAAATGACAGACCGCTACCATGTTTCTTCCCCAGGTCCCCAACTACGTCTTCTGTACTCAATGGCCTAACACCTATGTTGTACTGTGCCACCAATGTGGAGGCGTGGGAATCTGCATTGAATACTGATACTCCCCTCCCTTGTTCAAGTGTTGTGGCCGACAAGAATGGTAACAGCTATAACGTGGTAGTACTGGTGTGCTCCTGTGAAACCTGAAACAGGTTCATGTTACTGCACAGATATCGATGTCCAGAATGCTAGGTAGGGTTTTGGGTGCGTGCATCCTTGGGTCTAGACGTCCAGTGTTGAGTAGCATCACTCTTACTTCCTCATCCTTTGTGATACAAATGGATGTGGGTTTGCCTTATGAGCCTTGCCTAATACAGGCACTATGGGTGTAGCAGGAGGCTCCGCCAAATGTCAATAGGACTGTGGTGACAGGTGCAAGCTGTCCCTAGCAAAGCATACCACCCCAAGATGGCAGGCATTGGCACACCTGTGAATGACACCAGTATGTCAGTCAATTGTTGGAAGGGATCATCGTGCCTTGATATTGTGGCATTGTTCTAGGTGAGGGTAGGATGCTACTCAAGGTCAGGGTCAAACTGTCTCGGGCTACGTGCTCAGAGAGCTCTGTAATGTCTCATGTCATGTAGTCCAGGGAGGAATGTGTCAGGCCATTCACAGCAGCATGGACATTGACTGAGTCATACCTGTACCTGCCTTGGGGTTACCTGACTGTTTGTGTTATGTGGCAGGTCATAGTGCCTGACAGGCTGCACACCGTGACCCTCACCTCGTTAAGCCTGGTGAACGTGATGTGAGTGTGCCTGATGATAGAGGCACCTAGTACAGGTGTATGAGGTGTGTTGTTAACTGTTAATGGCTGTGAGTGTTCAGCACATTGGCTTTGTGTGATATGTGTTGCACATGTTCGTTTATGTGGTAGTGGTTGCCTGGATGTCTGCTTAGGAGGTCTCTGCTGCATAGGCAGAGCTGTGGTCTGAGCCTACAAGTATGATCATGTGTGATCATGTGTTAGGTCCGCTGTTGTGGTAGGTCTACGTGAGACTGGAAGTGTAGTGAGTGATCCCCTTTGCCACGTGACTGGTTATGGCGGTATTGAGTAGACAGAGCCTAGCCTCCAGTCTGGTATATGGTTGCATCACTCACATGAGTTTGAATTTGTTGTTAGGAGGAGGGTTGTCTGTGTACATGCATCTGTTCTAACATTGTCTCTGGAGTACCACACTCACCAGCTGGACTGAGGAGGGAACTGACAACTGACCTCTGGACATGCTAGAATACTATTGTGAACTCTGTAATCACTAATGATTGAAAACAAGGTCCAGTGGGGAGTGAGGGTGTACTGACATTACCTACAACTGCTGACTGATATAAAAGCGTCAGTGAGCAAATGCCAGGTAACCTAAGTGCAATGTGTCACAATGAAGTAAATGCAACAATGACAAGCAGTCACTTGCTGTCATGTGTAACATGGAAGTACGTACAGTAAGCAATGCAGATAACAGTAGTGAGTCACAGATGTGTTGCAAAGATGTGTACTATGTGGAAGTAGCATACCAGTGAAATAACAAGCTAACAGATAACAAGCATATAAACAAAGGTAGATGCAGGAGGCCTGGATGTAGTGTTTGCTACAACAAACAAGGTGTAGCAATGTCAGTAAGATACAGCTCAGATATGCAGGCACTATAAACCTGAAACCAGATGTCCCCAGCTATGAATGGCAGAGTACAGCCTATTGTCACACATGAGTGCAGACCACAAACCTCGTTAATGTTAAATAACTGGCCTGAAGGCCAACTGCCCATACCAGAAGTAATACACTTGTACACTGGGCCCACAATCAGCAGTTCCCAACTTCAATGGATGAAAGATATGTGTCCTGCCACCACAGTGCTTGCCACCAACCTCCCTAATGTAAAACAACTGGTCTGAAGGCCAAGTACTTAGTACAAATGACATAGAATGATAGCTACACTGTAATCAGGTTTTAACCAATCAGTAATAAGTAGAAGTTAACACTCCCTGTATAGAATGTGTACCATGTATTGTTGAGATACTATGCTGATAACCTGTTTGTGTACCTTTCCAGATAGACATGGCACCTAAAAGGAATCCTGCCTACTCTGCTGCAGAGGATGACGTGATCCACCAGAGCCTGGTGCGTGACTATGCCATCCTGTTCTCACGCACCACCCAGAATCAGCAGGAGAGGTCTGCACTGTGGCAAAACCTTGTTAGCAGGATAAATGATGTTGGCATGCATGATAGGACATATGAGCAGGTGAGACATCACTGCAGTGATTTGATAAGAAATGTCCGCCAGCGTGCTGCAGATATCCGCAGGCAACAGGCTGCCACAGGTGGGGGGGTGGCCACACATCCCCCCCTCACCAGACAGGAGGGGCTACTGCTAAGTGTTGTGGATCCAGCCCCAGAACAACAGCAACCATCATGCATCCTGATGGAGGTTGGATCCACACAGCAGCAAGACAGCAAGCGTGCAGGTAAGATGCCATATTCATTTATTGTTATTACTTTTACATTTGTTGACCCAGATAGTCTAGCTGGATATAAGTTCATTTTCAGTAGAGGCCTGTGGAGAAAAGCTCCACACATAACGTAATAAAGGCAGACAGACAAGTTGTCAATACAGACAGCCAACATAATAGAATTGTACACCAGCCTGTTAATTAAATCAACATACATGTAAGGAAGTCAAACAGTTTAGAGTCATACACAATGTACCGTTGGTTTCAAAGCAATCCTACCTAAAGCATAATGGTTATGCAATAAGGCAAAAGCCATATACATAATAGTTAGGGCTCAGAAGGGTAGAGAAGTAGAAGGAGTATGACAGATACAATGATATGGAAGAGGCAGGAGTCAAGAAGGGAAGTGAGGAAAAGAAGGAAGACAGTCAAGAGGAGGTGGGAGGGATGGGAGAAGTAGGTCAGAGCATAGAAGGACATCAAGGTGAAAGAAACAGGGTAGAAGCTAGTTTCTATGCACAATGAGGGGTTAAAGGTGAAGAGAGGGTAGGGAGAGGGACGTTAGCCTGGACTCCAAGAAGAACAAAGCCAGTGGTTTTGGAAGTACAGTTTGAGTTGACGTTTGAAGAGAGGTAAGGGTGAGATTAGAGTTAACTCCTGGTATGTACATATGACTGTTCTGTACGCTGTTACTTCATGCACGCATAAGGTGTGCATGTGGTATGTATCTGTCATCATGATATATATACAGACATGATGTGCAGCTGATGTGTATAAGGGAACTAGTGTACTACTGTACTGTATCATGTGCAAAATGAATGGCACACATGTGCCCACTGACATTACTCTCTTCACACTTCCAGGTCCCTCCCATGTAGCAATGAGGCAGGCCATACATGCTGGTGAGTCTTTTTAAAATTATCTGTAAAACAATTTATAAAACTAGGAAGAGTAGTGTAACTCTGTAGTAGACATGCTGGTGACTGTGTTCACAATAACTGTAATTGACAGGTAGTAAATTGAGTAGTGTAACACGGTACTGATGTGTGTGTTTACTGTGGGGTGTGCATGTGTGCAAGTGTGCCTGTGCCCAAGTGTGCATGTGTGTTAGTGTCCATGAGTGCATGTGTCCATTTCTGAATGTGTGCATTAGTATTGAAGTGCATCTCTTTCAAATATGTATTGAGACTGTAATCTGTGTTCCATGTTTTCCTCCCGTAGGTTCTGGTGCTGCTCTGGTGACCTGCAGCAGGGAACCTGAATCTTGTGCCCCAGGTACTGATGATGATGAAATGTCTGTAATGGTGCAGGAAGGTGTGTCTGGGTCCGCCATTGGTCAGCCAATTGACAGTACACAGCTTTCAACCCCGTCAATGCGCACAGTCATCCTGCCGTTACATCCTTTGTCACCATTGTCCCTAGGTGATGGACAGTCAGCAGTGGGCATAGATCAGGGTAATGTGGTACCTGTGGTACATGCATCCTCACAAGGCAGCCATGTGCAGAGGCCTCCAATGGTACCACGCAGACAGTCGCCCATGGGTTCTCGTGGGGGCATCCGTGGCCGTACTGCCTCTGGCCGACGTGCCCAAGGAGGTATGTCAACCTCCACTATGTTTAGAACTGTCATGCAGGCACAGGCACGTATGGAAAGGTACACCAGACAGGGTCTGAGGGAGCTGAGAGCATGTCGCATAGCCATTACAGGCGGCATGCATGGTGTTGCGAATGCTATCCATAACTTCACAGATGTCGTTGACAGGCGTTGTGGGGGCATAGAACAGCTGCTCCACAACCAGATGTCCATGGGCCAGGGCGATGGTGTGCGTTTGCGGCGTCGGCGTGGCCGTATGCCAGCAAGAGCACCAGCTGGCAGTGGCCGCGGGCGACAACGGGCCCACTCGCGCCTCAAGTGCCAGCACCAGCCCCAGCAATGCTGGGTCTGTGCTGTCATCCAGACGCCCCAGGAGACCACGTGCACGTGGCTCTGGACAGTCCCAACAGGGAACTGTGTCCAGTCAACACACCCCTGCTTCCGATGACAGTACCCAGTCTGGGTTAGTACGGATACGGCCCGTAGCACCCCTGCCAGGCACAGGTACCGTGTCCGTGCCCACAGACACTGATCTGGATGACCTGACAGGTGCAGTCTGTGGCTGTCCACAAAACCCTGTACATGGCAGCCATTATGTGGGACTGTGTGCGTGCTTACACACATGCAGAAACCTGGAAACCTAACACCTAGGGCAAACACATACACACACACACTGCACCAACAACGGTCCACCCTGTACTGCTGCCCCTCACAAACACACATACACACACATGTCAATTGGTGTTACCAGTGGCCGGCTTGGGCATACCTAACCCACACCCTGTGCATATGATGACACTGTGCCACCTCCTGCATACTACAACATCAGTGCAGGTAAAGGTAAACACGTTGCTGATGCACAGGGTGACTACATAGATGTGTATAAGTAGTAACATGTTGGTAACTGTTGACTGTTGCAGTATAAATGTGTGTATATCCCAGCAGTCCTGCTGCAGTAACTGTATGAATGTCCTCAATTGTTATCTGCACCCATACTACTTAACAAAGTGTACCAGCTGCACACCATCACATGCTAACATTGACTATGGCAATGCGCATCTTGTGCTGTTATGTAGATTCAGCTACATGTATCTGTTCTGTCACACATGCATTTATACACACCCTGCTACCCACACACATGCACACGCTCACCTGCCATTCCCATTATTTATCACCCTACATGAGTAGCTGTTGATACATGACAGGTACACATTTCAGAAGTGCACTATGTTGTTTACTACTGGCATCCCTTCTCTACCTGTACTCACAGGGTTCAGGCAACCTCATCAGTTGGAAGATGTAATGTGCATCAGGTACTGTAGTACCCTGATTGCCACAGCAAACATGTTTCCCATACGGAAATGCACACACAGACACATCCCACATCCACACACTTGCCACATTCAGGCTTCAGAACACTATCTAGGTATATTCGGTACATGTGCGTGTTACAGTAGCATGTAACACTATACTGAGTACTGGCAGTTAGTTGTCTGTTGTCATGTTGTCTGTATAGAATAAAAGAATTGTTTGATTATCCTACTCCGTTTTGTGGACATTACTTGAAGAAGTGTTACCTTACATGTGTTATCAGTACCACCACCTTCTGTTTTGTAGTTTTGTTTGTATAGGGTGCTATCAACATCACTGCTTGTTAAGGGTAATGACCACCCTGCAGTGCATAGCCCCATGTGGCAAAAGCCACATCCCACCCCATCATTGTGCACACACACTAACCCCACCAACAGTAAAACACATACTTTCCATTTGCAAGATTCAAACCCATACCTAACTGTGCAATGACAGTAGAAACAGACACATTAGCAGAGTGTGCTATTTGCAGTAGTTGGAGAAATCTTTACTAATGCTGTACTTAGAGGGTGCTGACATCATCTGTGTGTAGGAGGAGGGATGTGCACCCTGTAGTGTGTTCTCCCAGTTGGCAAAAGGCAGTTAACCCTCCCAGCATAGTGCACACACATAAACCACACTCATACATTCCCTTTGCAGGATTCAAACCCCTACCTAACTACGTTATGACACTGAAGAAAGACGCATTAGCAGAGCGCTATGCAAATTACTTGAGGACTTTACTACAGGTGATATAGTTATACAGTCCTGACATCATCACTGTTTCAAAAGGGGGATCTGCATCCTGTACCATACTGTCACGGTTGCTAATAGGGACATTTCCCACACACACACATCGATGTGTTGGAGGTTTGCATATGTGGGGATCCAGAACTCCAGTGTGATTAGTATATGGTTTGATTGCAACAATGAGGGATATACTCCCAGTGGTGAGCAGTTTGTACTCATGTTTGTAAAGATCAGCTCTACTATATCTGCCCCTCTTGTGGGAAGGTTGGTTACCTGTTCCATAGCCAAAGAATGTCCGATCAATGGGAACCTTAGAGCTTGGGTATTGTGGCTTGTGTAATGTTCACAGTCTATGTTTGGGTAGCTGGCATCACCCAGTATGATGGTGTTTGCAGAGTAATCTAAACTCTCCTGTGTCAGCATGAAGGCTGTGTGGGAGACCTGAGTTTGAGAGGGTGCTGTAAGAGCTCCTCTGTGTCTCTTTCCATGTGGTCCAGGGAGGTGCATCCCAACAGGTAGCTGACTGTGACCCTCCCTTGCTCTGTCTGGAGGGCGGCACGTCTGTCAACAGCTCATGTCAAGCAAGTGCACACCCCTCATAAATGATGTGGAAACCTTCAAAGGCCCAAGGCCTGTTGAAAATATGGACCAGACTGCAGATACCTGTATAGAGTCATTCTGTGGACACATTCAGGAATGCATGGATCATGAAGCCACATATGAAAGCATGACCCAATTCTCCAAAGGCAGATGTCCTGGGCGCGGACACCAGCCATAAACACACTATACAATAGAAGGATGGCGCCACTACATGATACAACAACCTCCCAAAATGTGAAGGCACCACTGATGAGTATTGGATGACAACTACAGGCACCCATATGATTGTCTAAGGCCATCTTTGAGAGAGGATTCCACAAGCCACTGAGGATAATCACAAGGCTGCCTGTAGTTATGTTAGTAACCTGAGTGGTACTACCCAGATATGCTCAGAGGTAATACAATATGTCACACAAAATATAAAACACACAGACATTGCCATCATCCTAGTGGACAGGTTCAATGCTGCCTTCTCTCCCCACCACACCAAAAGGGAACATATGTCTCGCAGCACAGTGCTTCCCCCCCTGACATCACAGATGCTCAGGTAAGAGATGCCCTTCCCAAAGCAATAAACACTGCATCAATGGGACCAGACAGTGTCCCAGGCTGTGTCCTACATGAACCACAAGAAGAGCTACACCCAGACATAACACCACTGTTCAATCCCAGCCTTAATACACGATATGTGGCCAGAGAGTGGCATACAGCAACAGTGGTCCCTCAACATGCAGGTGGTGCTGTCACGGATCCTGGACACTACTCGCCCCATATGTCTGACTAGCTTTGTCTGCAAAGCTATGGCAAGGATCATCATGAACCTCACATATCTAGATATTGTGGACCTACAGACATGTCACCATACACAGTTTGGCTTTGTCAATGGCAAATCCTGCCTATCAAACCTGTTTGCTTTGTTTGAAACAGTCACCAAGGCCACTGTCAAGGGGTAGGAGGTCCACACAGCCTACCTGGACCTTGCATAAGCCTTGGATACAATACCCCACTTGTGCATTCTAGGAAGCTCACCAGTGTACATAATAACCCCTATGTCACTATGGGTATTGCACAGTGGCTCAAGGGCAGAACACACATGGTAGAATTGCTGGAGCCATGTCAGCCTCCAACCTGGTACAAGTGGTGTCCCACAAGGCACAGCCCTAGGAGCTGTCATGTTCATTATATATTTGTCATAGGTACAGGCCAACATGGAAGTACTGTGGCTCAGCAAGTCGCAGGTGACTGCAGACCGAACACCATAATCAACTCAACAGCTAACACACGCATCCTCCAAATGGGACTCTTGCAAACACACGACTTGTGCCACAGCCATGGCCTCAACGTGAATGACAGAAAGAGTATAGTCATCCCCTTTGTCAAACACTAAGTGACCACAATGTACCACATATGTGTTAATCCAGTAAGTGCAGACCAAGGAATTATGGACCTTGGGGTGCGAGGTTGATAGCATTCTACCATTTGACAACAACATGGACAAAGTGGTTAGGTAAGCATGTTATATGGGCCACATCATCATGGGATCCACATGTAGGCCAGGGGAGGACATTGTGCCCCTTTACTCATCCCTCATCATGCCCATAATTGACTATGATGAACCTGTCGGCATGCACCTTACCAGACACCTGCAGCAACTGGGGCTACCACATATGTACCTCGACAAGGGGATCAAAGTGCTCAAACAGATGCCACATACTGACTGGTTAAAGTAGCAGCAGCTCTACTCAGTGACATACTGCCTCTTCATAGGCAATCTGTGCCTGACATAGAAGGCCAGGTCATACCCTCACGTAATGGCCATGCTGCATCTCAGAATATCCAGATCCCACCAGGATACACGCTGGAAATACTTGAACCTCAGGAGTGATATACATAGGACATGGTGGAGGGGCACATTCACAACTCAGAGGCTCCCTTCATTCCTGATTATTATCCCAATAGAGGTTAGGCGGACTGACTCAGTGACTATCTTCAAGAGCGATATTAATGACTGGATGTGACATTGTAGGGTTACCCTGGGTATCACTTATGTGTCACTGTGAGAAAGAGGCACAGTATACTAACCTTGGAAAAGGGCATAGCAAGACAGATTCACAATGCATGTTGAAAGGCACGCACATTCTGGCTAGGTGGATACATGCCCTGGGCAGATATCCCTGTACGAACCTATGGACCTATGTCTCTTTTTCACCATTGGCCCTATGTGCTGTCAATCACCAATGTAATCTCAATACTCCGGTAGCATGTGCAAAGGTCAGTTGTCAGTCACCTCTATGGTACAGTTGTGGAATATGTGTGTCATGTAGTAATGTCACAGCTGCCACATGTACACAGTCAACCCTATCCCCTACCCATTGATGTACATCACATGTATGAGATGGAAACACATGGCCAAACTGTAACAACAACATACAAGTCAGTCAGATGCATGGACACATGACTCAGTCATTGTCCATGCCACCACAGCTGATGTGGGATGTCGCTCACTGGGATACGTGATAGGGAACATGGAAGGGATCACTGAGCAAGTGACACAGGCTGGTAGACCCCTGACCTTGGTTGGCATCAGACCCTCACCAGGGATTCCGACAAATTAATGAATGCTAATGAATAAGTGTAGCTACAACACCCTAGCTGAATGGTTCTTAGCATGCAGTCACTGCATTGCTATGGAATACTGTCTTACCACTCCCACAACAGGTGAGAACATGCAGCTCCTGTACATTAACAACATGTAGACTTTATGCCCCAGACCAGGTGTGCATCCCTCACTACTAGGCTGATAGCATCTACATCTCACACTGTATATACACATCCCACATGCAGCATCTGCACAGAAGACCACGGTCATAATGTTACCCTGTGCAAATACCATGTATTCACATGTGGCAGGCATCACACATGGTAACTATTGAAAGTCACAGGTACATATGTGTATTTGGCACACACATACAGCATGTGTTCATTGCCATAACCGGTGTAATCAATGTCATGCATTATTGTGAGGGACAACCCACACACATGGGCATTCTGTGTGTGCACAACACACATGGCATGTCTGTAATCAAAAGCCATACATAATTGTGATATCGTTTAGAAAGTATGTGCATCCTGTAGTGTGTTTTCACAGTTGCCAAAAGGGATATATCAATCATACACACTTACCCCCCTTCACACACACTTGCCACCTGCTGGATTCAAACCCCTACCTAACTATGTTAAGACACTACAGACGGACGCATTAGCACAGCGCGCTATTCGCATTACTGGGGGATTTCCTTTCCCCTGATATACTTATAGGGTGCTGACATCATCAGAGTCTAGAAAGTGGAATGATCATCCTGTGGTGTGTTTTCCCAGTTGCCAAAAGGGATGTTTCTTTCATACACACTTACACACACACTTACCCCCCTTCACACACACTTGCCACCTGCTGGATTCAAACCCCTACCTAACTATGTTATGACACTAGAGACGGACGCATTAGCACAGCACGCTATTTGCATTACTGGGGAATTTCCTTTCCCCTGATATACTTATAGGGTGCTGACATCATCAGAGTTTAGAAAGTGGAATGATCATCCTGTGGTGTGTTTTCCCAGTTGCCAAAAGGGATGTTTCTTTCATACACACTTACTTACCCCTTCACACACACTTGCCACCTGCTGGATTCAAACCCCTACCTAACTATGTTATGACACTAGAGACGGACGCATTAGCACAGCGCACTATTTGCATTACTGGGAGATTTCCTTTCCCCTGATATACTTATAGGGTGCTGACATCATCAGAGTTTAGAAAGTGGAATGATCATCCTGTGGTGTGTTTTCCCAGTTGCCAAAAGGGATGTTTCTTTCATACACACTTACCCCCTTCACACACACTTGCCACCTGCTGGATTCAAACCCCTACCTAACTATGTTATGACACTAGAGACGGACGCATTAGCACGGCGCGCTATTCGGATTACTGAGAGAATCCTTTTCTCCAATATACTTATAGGGTGCTGACATCATCAGAGTCTAGAAAGTGGAATGATCATCCTGTGGTGTGTTTTCCCAGTTGCCAAAAGGGATGTTTCTTTCATACACACTTACCCCCTTCACACACACTTGCCACCTGCTGGATTCAAACCCCTACCTAACTATGTTATGACACTAGAGACGGACGCATTAGCACAGCGCGCTATTCGCATTACTGGGGAATTTCCTTTCCCCTGATATACTTATAGGGTGCTGACATCATCAGAGTTTAGAAAGTGGAATGATCATCCTGTGGTGTGTTTTCCCAGTTGCCAAAAGGGATGTTTCTTTCATACACACTTACCCCCCTTCACACACACTTGCCACCTGCTGGATTCAAACCCCTACCTAACTATGTTATGACACTAGAGACGGACGCATTAGCACAGCACGCTATTCAAATTACTGAGAGAATCCTTTTCTCCAATATACTTATAGGGTGCTGACATCATCAGAGTCTAGAAAGTGGAATGATCATCCTGTGGTGTGTTTTCCCAGTTGCCAAAAGGGATGTTTCTTTCATACACACTTACACACACTTACCCCCTTCACACACACTTGCCACCTGCTGGATTCAAACCCCTACCTAACTATGTTATGACACTACAGACAGACACATTAGCACGGCGCTATTCGGATTACTGAGAGAATCCTTTTCTCCAATATACTTATAGGGTGCTTACATGATCAGTGTCTAGAAAGGGGGATGAGCATCCTCTGGTGTGTTTTCACATTTGCTAGGGTAACATTTGGGCCAAGTGTGTGAGCATGCCCAGTTCAGCCTTCGCGTGGCATGTTGTGTGAAAGATGTCTCATTTATCTAAGTGTGTGAGCATGCCCAGTGTGGGCTTTACATATGTTGAACTCTGCAGCCCATCACATTTGTGGATGAGTGTGACCTTCAACAAATACCTGCAGTTTATGGTTGTGTGTTCTGTGCCATGTTGTGTAGTTACTGTCCGAATGCTTTTGTGTGAACAAAACAGGGAGTATACTGTGCCTGCAGGTTTTGCATGGGATACTTTGCACACAATTGTCAACATCCGTTCATACTGACCTAACACTGTAGCACTGTCTAGTGTAGTGTTTCAGTACTTTCACTGTGGTGGTCAGTATCCTGGGCTTTAGTCCTATCACTGCTTTACATTTCCATAGTGTGCACAACAGCCTGGTTAGGGTCCAGTTGTGCACATCTGCACAAAGGCAGTGCCTCTACAGACCCTGTTAATTGCTGCCCCATAAGCTTAACAAGTGTAGTCTGCAAATCTATGGAGAGGATCATAATTGAGCTCATAAACAAAGATATAGGGGACATGCAGACATTGTACCCATCCCATTTTGGCTTGGTCAGGGGCAGATCATGCCTTTTGTACTGGGTTGACATCTTCAAATTGGTCACTTAGGCCATTGTTGGGGAAAGGCAGTCCATACAGCCTACCTTGGCCTTGCAAACACTTTCAACACAATACCCCACTCAGGTATTGTGGAAAACCCTAACAACTGAAATGTAAACCCATATGTCACAAGATGGGTTGCAAACTGGCTTAAGGACGGGACCCACAGGGTTAGAGTTGCTGGCACTATGTTAGACTCCAGGCTGGTCACAGGTGGTGTCACACAGGGCTCAGTCCTTGGCCCCATTGTTTGTCATGTACTTCCCAGAAGTACAGGCCAACATGGGAGGACTTTGGATGACAATGTTAGCAGATGACTGCACACTGGGCACCATAGTGGACAGTGCATCACACACAGATATCCTTCAGAAGGGACTCACAGTAACTGATAGCTGGTGCCAGGGCCATGGCCTGAAGTCAGAGTGCACAACATGTGTAGACATACCCTTCAGGAAAAGCAAGGTGACCCCAAGCTACCATATAGGTGGCAATCCTCTAAGCACAGAGGAGGTTATCATGGACCTGGGGACCCAGGTTAACAGTCGCCATTCTTCTGAGACTCACATTGCTAAAGTGGCTAGGAAGACCTTCTACATTGCCCACCTGATCAGGATGGGATTCACATCCAGATCTAGTGGGTCATTGTTCCCTGTACTCTTCACTTATCAGACCGGTGATCGAGTCGAATGCCCTATTCTGGCTGTATCTCACCCAACATCTGCAGCAATTGGAGACACCCTGACTGTCCCCCACCTAAAGGATCAAGGAACCCCAACAGCTGTCATATGCTGCCAGATTGAAGACACTCACACTCTATTCACTCACATACCGTCTGCTTAGAGGTGACATGTGCCTGACATGCGAGGCCATGTCCAAACAGAGATTAATGGGCATGCTCCACCTCAGACTCAGAAGATCCACCTGAACCACTAGTGCAGGTGACTTACACCTTAGCAGGGATGTATGTTGGACATGTTGGAGGGATGGAGTTATCACTCGGAGACTCCCTATGCTGTGGAATACAATCCTGGTCCATTTGAGGCAGAGCACCTTGCTGGCTGTGTTCAAGAGGTATCTTGACCTAATGCTAGTCGGAGAATGTGTTTGTCCATCAACACATTGTAAGCGTAGTTCGACATGTCATATGTCTTGTTTAGTATACTGTGCCTCTGTCTACCTGTGACATAACATTGATACCCAGGGTAAACCTCCCATCTCCCATCCACTCATTAGGATTCCTGTTGAGGGACTCAACCAGTGTCTCTATGGACAACCTGTACTGGTAGTTTACTCATGTGTGGGGTGGCTTCTGTGTTTTGGATAATGCAGTACAGCCTGTCCTATATATGTCAGTGCTGGGGTTCAGGTCCCTCATGTGCATAGCTCCCTGCCATTCAGATTGTACAAGGTGCAGCATGTGCATTGATTCCAGCTTGGACATGGCTTTCTACATCAGGCACAGCTTGCATCTGGGTGGACAGCATGGCAGTGTGTGGAGCTGCACTCTGTTTAATCAGACTACACATTACATGTGTTCCAGCTCTGTCATACTCCTGGTGAGGTACTGTTGTGGACTTTACAGGTGCTGGATGTGTGTGCATGAGGTACACCCACAGGGGCTGTTGTGGTCATTTCTAATGCTGATGAAAGATAACTGCAGAACCAGAATGACCTCCCCTTAGCTAGATGTCAGACAGCATGGACCATACAATCACAACTGAAAACAGGACCCTCTCCACAAAGGGAAAGTGTCCTGTCTGGTGGACCCCAGCCATAAACAAACTGTATGACAGATGAGGGTTACTAATGCAAGACAGAGCTACATCTCCAAAAGGGAAGACAGCTGTGATCAGCACTAGTAGAAAGCTACATTATCTCATAAAGACATGCAAGGTCAACTTGGGGACATAAATCACCAAAGACAATGAAGGTAACCACACTGCTTTCTTCAGTTATGTCAGACACCTGGTTGTGAACCCTCGGATATGCTCAGAGTTGGTACACAACAACATATATTCCAGTGACCTGACAGATATTGGCAACATTCCGGACAGCTTCAGTGCGATTTACCCTCCCTCACCCCCAAAACAAGATAGTTATCACTGCTGTATGTAACCTCACTGTCATCTTGGATGTCCATGTGAGAGCCACACTCAGCAAAGACAAGTACACAGCATCCATGGGACCTGCTGGTATCTCCAGTTGCATGCTATGTGAACTCCAGAAGGGCTGGACCCATATATACAACTGCTATTTAACCTTAGTCTTGCTACAGGATATGTACCTGAACACTGGCATACGGCAACAGTGGTCCCACTCCACAAGGGGATGCCTCCACAGACCATGGCAACTACCACCACACAGGCTTAACCAGCCTTGTCTGCAAAGATATGGGAGGAGTCATGGAGCTCTTACACAGACACATTACTGACCCACGGACCCTTGTTCCCACCTAGTTCAGCTTTGTACAGGGCAGATCCTGCCTTTTGCACCTTTGCACCCGAAAAGTACCTACCATGAAGATCAGGGTTCTTCAACACATGTCATATGCTTCCAGAATAGAGGAAGTCCAGCTTTGTTCAGTGTCATACCGCATACTTACAGGTGACCTATGCCTGACATACAAGACCATGTCCAATCAGGATTTGGTGGACATACTCCACTGCAAGCAATCCAAATCCACCAGAGCCATGAGAGCTGAGTATTTGAACCTCAGCACATACATGTATAGGACATGCTGGAGGGACAGAGTCATAACTCAGAGGCATCTCACACTCTAGCAGAGTATCCCAGTTCATGTTTGACAGAGTCCCTCACTGACTCTCTTCAGGAGACATCTGGACAACTGCATATGAGACGGAGGCACAGACTAGACAGAGACACAGTCATGTTATTCAATTACGTAAGGGAGTCATAATGTGTCACTACTAAGTCAGAGGCACAATATTCAGAATCTATTCTGTACACTTATTACCACTATAAGGGGTGGCAATAGCCACATCACTATGGCTAGGCTTATACATGCACTAGGGCAGATAGCCTAGTAGTACACTATGACACTATGAAACACCGGTGTATGTGTAGCTATTGTCAATCAAACAGTATGATGTGGCTTGGGGGCTTGATATCTCCCTGTATTCCAACATTGTTTTGTCTATTCCTTCTAGCATGTCTAGGGATCAGTTGCTAGTGTCCTCTCCTGCTCAGCTGGTGAACCTGGGAATATTGAGGCACTGTTACAGTTGCCTCATGTACACTGACAACCCTCTCCTTCTGCCATAAAACACACATACATGTGAGAGATGCAACTATATAGCCAAAGTGGAGGCTGAGCTCTCTCAACATAGGACTAGCAAGACCAGAGAGAGGGTGAAGGTAACCACACACACATCTTTAATCCAGTCTCACATGGCACTGTCACAACTTAAGATCATACACATAGACACACAGAGACACTCTCGGAGGCTCTGATCAGAAGTCTACCAGAATGGCGGTGGCCACCACAGCAGACACTCACACAACTGCCTCCACAGGGCACAGCACATGCAACACATTGACCACAGAGTCGGTGTGCCAAACAGTCACAGCCCTTAAGGCCAAACACAATGCCAGACACACTTGTCATAGGTGACTCCATAGTCAGACACACTGATGTCCCACTCACCAGATCAGGTACAGAGGAGGTCACAGTAAGCTGCCTATCGGGCACTGGAATCCACCACATAATGCAAGCACTCAGGTCACTAAACTGCAAGTACAGGTCTGACCCAGTCATAATCCATGCTGGTGTGAACGACCTGAGATGTACCTCCCTGGACTACATGGAAAGAGACATAGAGGATCCCTCTGATTATGTAGGCCAGGCAGGTATGACCCTGACCTTCGGCAGTATCCTACCTTCACCAAGTATGATGCCACATAAACAGAGACAAGATGATCAGCTGTAGTATTTTGCTTAGACTATGGTGTCATTCTAAGGGGTCCAATGTCTGTCTGCCTGGGATGACATGCTGGACAGGCCACGGTGATTTGCAAGGGACGGCTTGCACCTGTCACCCTGGGCTTCCGGATTTCAGATGATGCTCTTGCCACCCCATTGTGCCTTTTTATGCAAGATTCAGATTCTACACCTACCACCCTAGAACACAGTAAAGGAAAGACACTAAGGGTAATGCTGCTCAATGCCCAAGGTCTCAACCTCAAGCTGCACACACTCTATGCCCTTCTCAGTATGTAGCACATTGATGTCTGTGCTGTGCCTGAAACCTGGTTCACAGCTTCTGACAGCATCCCGGCACTATCGGGTGTTACCTCATATCATGCATTCCGGCACCAGCATCCCGACAACACCAAGAAGGATGGTGGGTGTCCATATTCATCAAGGACACCCTCACCTCATGGTTGGTGGCAACACACGATGCATCGGAGACCATCCAGGTGCCAGTGACCGTAGGCAAGACTGCTCTGCAGTTTGTAGCATGTTACATGCCACCCGCTCAAACTCAGGTACCTCACACAGCTATCCTGCAAACACTGAAGGGGATAAATGTATCTCCAAACACCATCCTACTGGGTGATTCCAACTATCCACATATAGACTGGGATCACTAATCATGCCACAACACTCTAACACAAAGGTTCCAAGAGTTCATACACTGAAATGCCATGGAACAACTGGTCCCAATCCCCTCAAGTGGAGGCAACATACTAGAACACATCATCACGAACATGGGGTCACACTGTTCAACACCAGACATATACCCATCATTGGTGAGATCAGATCATGGACTACTCTCAGTGGGAGTCCACATCCCACCCACACCCCAGATGGGAAATGAAACGGTGAAGACCTTCTCAAATGCCGACTTCACATCTCTGAGGACTGGTGTGGTCTCTTTCAAGGCCCCCAGGCCAGCAGACACCATTACCCAAGCCACTGTATCACTTAGAAATGCCTTCTACCAGCACCTCCAGGACTGCATGGTTCAGGCAATCCCAAATAATAATGACTCTTTGTACCACAGGCAAGCATCCAGTCTGGTGGACCCTAGCCATAAACAAGCTGTACAACACAAGGAAGGAGCTACTACAAGATAGAGCATAATCCGTAGGGGGGAAGACACCCCTGCTCATTGTGAGTAAAACACTGGGTTCCCCCATACAATCATCCGAGGCATGTTTTGAGAGTAAACCCACTCAGGACTCCAGGGACAATCATGAGGCCTTTTTTACCTATGTTTGAAACCTGGGAGGAAACTCCCAGATATGCTCAGACTTAGTTCAGAATAATGTTGATATCACTGCACCTACAGACATTGGCAACATACTGGCTGACAGGTTCAGTGCAGATTTCTCCCCCCCCCCAACTGGGGGGGTATGTACACCAGAGGATTGTAGCCCCCCAAACATCTCCACTGCTGGGGTGGGAACTGCTCAATCCAAGGCAGAAAACACTTTATCCATGGGACCAGATGGTGTCCCCAGTTGTGTGCTCCATGAACTCAATGAGTAATTACACCCGCAGTTAGGGCAGCTGTTTAATCTTAGCCTCACCTCAGGATATGTTCCCAAGGAGTGGCATACAGCAATGGTGGACCCACTTCACAAAGGAGGTGCCTCCACCAACCCCAGAAACTACCATCCCATCAGCTTGACAAGCCTGTTCTGCTAAGCTATGGAGAGGATCATAATGGGAATTCTAAATGAAGACATAGGGGACTTGCAGACATTGGATCCAATCCAGTTTGGCTTTGTCAAGGGCAGATCATGCCTTTTAAACTTGGTTGACTTTTTCAAAACACTCACCCAGGCCATTGACGTGGGCAAGGCAGTCCACACAGCCTACCTTGACCTGGCAAAGGCTTTCGACACAATACCCCACTCAGGTATCATTGAAAACATCACCAGCTTAATTGTGAACCCATACATCACAGCATGGGTTGCAAACTGGCTAAGTGACGGAACACACAGGGTCAAAGTTGCTGGTGCCAGTTCACACTCCAGAGCTGTCACAAGTGGTGTCCCACAGGGCTCAGTCCTGGGCCCACATTTGTTCAGTATCTACTTTTCAGAAGTACGAGCAAACACAGGAGGATTATGGCTGACAAAGTTTGAAGATGACTGCAAACTGGGAAGCATAGCTGGAAACCCATCTGACACAGACATCCTTCAGAAGGGTCTCATAGACACAGATAACTGGTGCCACGGCCATGGCCTTACATTAAACACTAAACAATGCATAGCCATACCCTTCAGGAAGAACAAGGTTACCACTACTTCCCATCTAGGTGGCAATCCTCTAAGCACAACGTAGGTTATCAGGGACCTGGGCACCCAGGTTGACAGTGACCTTTGCTTGACACTCACATTGCCAGGGTAGTTTGGAAGGCCTTCTACATTGGCCACCTCATCATGCAGTGATTCACATCTAGATCAAGGGAGGTCATCGTTCCCTGTACTCATCACACCAATGATTGCATACACTGCCCCATTCAGATTGGATGGGCCCACAAATTCCTCGACAGGAGGTGAAAGGGTCTCAAACATATTTCTTATGCTGCCCGACTGAAGGAATTCCAGCTGTATTCAGTCACTTACTGACTGCTCAGAGGTGACCTGTGCCTGACATACAAGGCTATGTCCAACCCAGAATTTATGAACATGCTTCACCTCAAGACCTCTACATCCATCAGAACTACAAGGGCAGGAGACCTAAACCTCAACACAGATATTAATAGGATGTGCTGGAGGGACAGATTCATCACCCAGAGAGTCCATATGCTGTGGAACAACATCCTGGTACATGTGGGGCTGAGCACCTCACTGGCTTTGTTCAAGTGAGATCTTGACCAATGGATGGGAGATTGCAGGTATACCCCAGGGATAACCTCAGTATCACTGCTTGACAGAGGCACAGCAAAATAATGGGCATATTATCCATCAACTTGCAGGGGTGGCAGAAGCCACAAAACTCTGGGCTAGGCTTATTAATGCCCTAGGGCAGATAGCCTAGTATGAACCTATGGACATAGGCCTGGGGCAGTTCCTGCTATTAGGACAGTGGTCTGCAGCAGGCTATATAGTAGTAGTCGGTTTTAGCCATTGGTTTTGACCATGGCTATTCCATGTTGCTTCTTGTTGTGGTACAAACATGGGTGTGTGGTTATCCATGCTATTTATTGCTAGACACCCTCATTTTGTATCTTGTTCCATGTTTTTGCACATGTACATCACTGTATGACGTGCAGCTGTTTCCGTAAGGGTCATATGCGTGGATATGGATGTTAGTTGGGGTCCTCAGGTGTGCATATTGTACATGATATTACATTACTTAACACATGGCATTCATGCCTCAGGTGGTGCTGCAGGGCCACCTCTGTCGGATACACATACTACACTCCCTGTACATTTGGAAGCAGGTTGTGTCATGTTAGGCATCCCTGTTACTGTATGAGTGAGTCAGAGCGGGTATCAGTCCCAGTGTTCCTACTGACCAAGCGTATGTGCTATGCGTTGCCTCTTTGCCAAGGCCAGGGCATACTGGGCACGCCTCCTTCTGCCTACTGGGACAAGGTCAGGTTGTTCCTCCTCCGAGTCACCCCTGCCTGTGGTGGCCTTGGCAATGGTGGGGATGTTTGGCCCAGCCCTGTGCTGGTCCTGCTGCAGCTGTTTCCGCAGGATCATATTATGTAGCATAGCACATATCATGATCATTTGGGTACATGTAGTTGGTGTGTACTGCAAAGCTCCACCAGATGTGTCCAGACACCGGAACCGTGACTTGAGCAGCCCAAACACACGCTCTATGATATTACGTGTTTGTGCGTGTGCCTCATTATGGCGTTCCTGTTCAGGTGTGTGTGCATTTCTGATGGGTGTCATCAGCCACGGCTCAAGTGCATAACCTGCATCCCCCACTAGGTGTCCGTGTGGGAAGTCCCCATTGGCAAATGATTGGTACAGCTGCGTCAGATGCCAGATGTGGGAATCGTGGTAGCTCCCAGGGCAGCCAGCACACACATTCATTATTATGCCCTGGGCATCACACACGACCTGGCAGTTGATGGAGGGGTATCCCTTGCGGTTAATGTAGACTCTACCCGCTCACCGGCTGGTGCTTTGATGCGTATGTGCGTGCAGTCTATTGCACCCAGCACCTCAGGGTATCCCGCTATTTGCTGGAAGAGACGCATATTGCTGGCCACAACCTCACGGTCATTAGGGACATATATATGATCACTGACATGTGGTGACATGGCATCCAGGAACTGGTGCAGTACCCTGGAGGCTGATGCCTGTGATATCCCCATCATATCGCCAGTTGGTCTCTGGAAGGTACCTGTTGCTAGTATTCTTAGGCCAACACATACCTTGGTTTCCACTGGGATGGGTTCCCTCTGTTGGTTCTGTGTGTGAGGTGTGGCCTGCACAGCTCAACAATCTGCTGCAGGAGCTCTCTGTCCACTCTATAGCGCTCTACTATCTCCAGCTCATGTAACCCATGGTAGGTGACCCTGGGCCTGTATACTCTTCTCCTTCTCCTCACTCTGGGTTGTCTGTCAGCGTCTGCATTGTCACCACCCTCAGCAATTCGCCTATGCCTGATTATAATAGCCATGGCAGCCCCTAGCATTTCTGCTCTGAGTTCAGCTTTTTTCAGTTTTCAATTCTGATAGCTTAGTTTCTGGCAGTATCTCTTGTGAGAAACAGCCTTCACTGCTCTTTGTTGTGTTTTAAGTGCTGGGCTGGGCTTCTAGTCTGCCTGTGTAATTGCCTGCTTGTAATTGTTTCCACCAATTAACTCCAGCAGTATTCTCTGGCAGTTTCCCTGTATTTTGGTTGTTTCCTGTTTCCTCTCTGTTTCCTGAGGGGGAGCAATGTGCACACCAGCTTAAACACGCTCACAGTCACTTAAACGCGCACACATCCCTACACCGTGTTACACGCGCGCACACATCCTTACACGGTGTTAGCTAGGCTGATTCATGCTAAAACGCGCGCACACTGCCTTACACACGTGGGCGCGCAAACCGTTGTAAACAGTTTGCAACACGCTCCCACATGTTGAACCTGCCTTACACGCGCGCGCATGCACGTATATCAAGAAACTTTGAGTGTAGGGATAGCGTATACCCTCAATTTCTTGACTTTCCTAGTGTTCTGTTGGGACACACCTCCCTCCCTGATGTCTGTCTGTCATCTGTTACCTTACATTGCCCTCCAATCTGGTACATTTCTTTCTATCCTTCCCCCCCGTGATGTCACCTACCTCTTACTCTGTTCCTCCCCTTCTCTAACTCTTACACTACTCAGAAAGTGCTCATTACCTATGTGGCAGTGTGATTCAGTATTGTAACCCTCATTTACATAGGATTGCCTAGTAATGCTTAGTTACATATCTTACATGGAGCTTCCCCCCCTTGACAACCACTAAACGGAGGCCATATTGTTTTAGTCTGCAAGTCCCTCCATTGACATTCCATGTAATACATAAATCCCACAATTGTGGGCTTATAAGCTTCGGTTTTCAGTTTTAGGTAGCGCACCCCATTTGCTGGTGTGCGCTGCAGTTAAACACAAAAATCCCGTGAAAAAAAAAGTTAAATAACTTATTTTTGCAACACTTTTTCATGCCAATGGCCACATATTTGGCCATTGGCATGCTTAATGACACATATGCACCCTTTATTTGGAGCTGACATAGCTCCGTTTTTGATTTTGCAGAAATGTACTCAGTTGTCAGCTGAGTACATTTCTGCAGCTAACACGTCCGTTACACGGACTGGTTTCTGCTTCATGGATCGCTCAAATACCTCATTTGCATATCTTGGAGCTGCAAATGAGGTATTGAGCATTTCCACGCCCAGTCCGTGTAAGAGACGTGTTAGCTGTCTCTTACACGGAGGTTTGGGCTGTACCTGAATCGGGAGGCTTACACGGAGGCTTACACTACTCTTGAACTCCGTGTAAGCCTTCCTGAATCTGGCAGTAAGACTTTTCAAAGTGTACGAAGTGTCCAAACTGCTTGAGGTATTTGCAGTGTTAAGGTAAAGCATTTTTGGAGAAGTTGTGGTGCACTTTAGCAAAATTACAAATAACAGGTTTATACTTATAAAAAGAAAACCACAAGTGATAATGGAGCACTATATCACACAAAATAAACTTTAATCCACTGGTTTAGCACTTTCAGCCCAAGAATTAGGCCTTCATCAGAACAAAGTGTTAAAAAAACTGTCTCATTTTTATACCATCATCAATACACATCACACCAATCAAATCTCATTTTACTTAAACTTAATGTAAAAACTGTTTAAAATGTGTTTCAATAAAAATGCATTTTAAATAAAGCATACATTTCTAACAAACATATAAACTATTTACATTTGTTGTGATAAGCTTTTCTTTTCAACACAGCTTTATAGTTGACACCATTGTTAAGCCCTGGTGCCCTGCATGCATCTAATAAAACCTGCCATTTAAACTCTCTAAAATCTAGTTCCCCATGTCTGTCTCCATTAAAGCCCAATGGAACATGATCTATAACTGTAAAAAGAAACTTAACACTGTTATTGCTACTCACTCAGTTTAAAGTGTGCTTGTAAAGAGCATTATCTAAATTTTTCTTTTTGATGACATAATAGTGTTCATACATTCTGTTTTTAAGTTGCCTATTGGTTTTCCCAATATAGAATGAAGAACAGGTGGAGCATTTTGCCATGTATACCACAAATGTAGATTTACAATTAAAATGCCTGGAACGTGCTACATCTTGCTCTGAGTTGCAACATTAAAATCTGCTCCCTCTGAAATGTATTTACAAAAATTGCAACTTTTACATTTAAAAGTACCTATGTTGCCTTGAGGCTTTTTTCTTTGTCCACTTTCTAACATTTCTTTGAAATTCCTTCCTCTTGTCTTAGCAAACATGGGGGCTTCTCCTACTACCATCTGAAGATCATTTGAAACTAATATTCTCCAGTTGTTAGACACTATGTTTTTAATTTCTTTACTGTCTAAGGTAAAGGTTAACAACATGGACGTTACCCAATCCTTCTTGTTTCGTCTGTTTCCACTAAGCCCCTCCCTTTCACTTGTACTAATAATGTCTTGGACTATTTTAGAAGGGTACCCTCTGATTTTAAATCTAGAATGCAATTCCTGCACTAACAAATCTAACTGTGCTTTATCGCTTGTAAGTCTCTTAAGCCTTACTAACTGCCCCTTTATACTTCTCAATTTAGCTGGGTCAGAGGCCATTGAGCAGTGACATTCATTTGTGTATGCACCTGCCGTACATGCAGGGGAGGGGGAGAACTGCCATGTTGTGATACAAGCTGAAACATTTGAAGACCTGGAGTGCTTAAAATGTAAATTTAGAGAACTGTGTAACCCTCAGATGAATATTACAATGGAAAGGCACAGATTTTACACAAGAAGTCAAAAGCCTGGTGAAACTACTGCAGCATATATTACCAATTTAAAAAATAAAGCAAAAACATGCAGATTTGATGATCTACAAGATGAGTTGATAAAAGACCGTCTCGTATGTGCTGTTTAATGATGCAGTGAGAAAGATTTTGCTTCAAGGTAGTGAATTAACATTGAACAAAGCTATTGAGATTTGTCAACTACATGAGATTACAGAAAAGCATACAACTATGCTTATGAATTAGAAAAGCTTATTTGCAGTATCTGCTGGTACAAATGTTGATAGTGTACAGCAGAATGTTAAGATAAAAAAATATATATATAAACCAAGAGGCAGTGTCATACCCAACCTCACTGTTAACTGTCACATTTGTGGAGGCAGTCATGAACCTAAATGGGAAAAGTGCTTAGCTTTTGGTCAACAATGTCACAAATGTAAAACGTGGAATCATTTCAAAAAGCTTTGCAAGTCTAAAGTGTTGCAGATTTACATTAAAAGAGAGTATCAGAAAAAGCAAGTAGATCAGATAGAGACTGTAGCAAACTCCGAGAGCTGTGAGCAAACTTTCGATGTTGATGGTGTTTCTGTGATCAATGAAACAGTTAATACAGTATACTATTGGTTGTCAGCAAAGTGAAATATTTTGCACTGTACAAATTAATGGGAAACCTGTAGAGCTTAAAGTAGACACTGAATCTAAGTGCAATGTTATATCAGCACAAATGTTTGGTACAGTAAAAGCTGGTGAGAAACTTGATTGAGTAAAGTTGGCAAAACTAGTTGCTTATGGCAGTGGCGGCTGGTGATTTCAAATCAAAGGGGGGCTTGCAGGAGACAGCTGAATGGATGGAGCCAATGGGAATGGGTGTGTTCAACTAAAAGGGGTGGAGCTATGGTGTAGTGGGATCAATGCTGGACATGCTTACTAATTTACATGAAATAAATGCTCAAGTCACTATGGCACATGCTAAATACTCTACACAGCACACATTGTTCCATGTATTATGTATATACAGGTTGGTTTGAGACTTACCTCTGCGGAATGCTGCAAACAGTAATTTGTACTCTGTTTCTGCACCTGATGAAAAGCTGTGGTCTGATCTGGAACACATCAGGTCATACTGGATTTCTTCCCCCTTTTTTTTCATGGAGGCTCAAAAGGGACAGTTTTAAAGTTTCCCAAGCAAACACTATTCACGTGACCCCCACCTGGTTCCAAATAAGTGCTTGTAGTCTTCTCTTTTAGCTATTTCCATTAGGGGTTGCCACAACGGATAAGTTTCCAATTTCTTCCTGTCTTCTGCATCTTGCTCTGTCACACCAACCACCTGCATGTCCTCTCTCACCACATCCATAAACCTTATCTTAGGCCTTCCTCTTTTTCTCTTACCTGGCGGCTTCATCCTTATCATACTTTTCCCAATATACCCAGTATCCTTTTCTCAGCATATGTCCAAACCAACCTAATCTTGCCTCACTGGCATACAAATACTGTGGATGACTTTCAAGATGATCTAAAATGGACACATATTCCTTGTTATGCCAGCATTACATTAGTATATTACTAGCTTAATATTCAGTGCTTACCAGTACAGATGGGGTTGAGCATCAATAAAACTTTGCAATTATCCTCGATAAAGAAGCTGCTTCTTGCAGAACTGAGAAGGCAGTGCAAAAGGAGCAAGCAGAAGATAGGGTACATAAAACAACTAGAGAGCCTCACAAAGAGGATCCTAGGCCTTAAACACTTGTCCTATATGGACAGACTCAAAAAACTCCAACTATTCTGTCTCTGCCCTGTGACTTGTGCCATTGCTGAAAAGAGCCCAAGAAACACCAGTACACTGTCTTCTTAATAAATAAACAAAATGAATGAATTAGCATCTGGGAAAGAACCCTTTTGCTGTCATTTATTATTGCCTTGCCCTGGGACATCCCCAATGTCAACTACATTCTCTTTTCAGATGATGTAATTCTAATAAATGCTACTAGTTTCCCTGAACTACTATAAAAATATCTTCAGAAATACTTTAAGCATTATAATATAACTGGATTACTAACAACAAATTTATCAACAACTCTTCAAACAAAACTACTGTTATGACATTTGGTACTGTACCCAATGACCCCTCTAACAAACCCTACTAGAAATCCTTTACATTTACTCATTTCAAACATAACATGACATGGCATCTTATGACAAGTCACAATCATTCCTTTACAAAAACACACAGAACACGATACATAGAAGATAGAATAAGCTAGCTACACATGAAATTTAAAAATGTTCTCTATACTCACTTGTATATTTGTAAAAACAGTCAAGTGAAGTTTAGAAGGCTCTACAACAACATACGTTTAATATGAGAGAGTTACTTGACTTAAACCATCACCGGAATGGAATCTGATTTCAGAACAGTTACAGCAGCAATTATTAAAGCAATACTAAAGAACTTTATTATTGTCAAATGCAGACAGGCAAGATAGTGTTTCACTAATTTAATGCTAAATTGATCAAAAATATAAGTTGGTCACAAAAAAATAGTCCTCAGATAAGCATGACACTTTTAATGTGGTGAAATCCTACAGAGAGCTGCACAGGACTGTAAATAATAATCCCGGGGAATACATAGCATAATTTAAGGTAATACATGACTAGGCATATTCATTCTTAAGTGAGAATACTGCAGAAACAATCAATACTTCAAAAGCTCACTTTGTTAAAACCAGGTATGTTCTACAGTTCTAGGTAATATATCAGTTCAGACGTTCATTCTCATGATACCTGCTTTATCCAGTTCTGATTGCCAAGAGGAGGGAGATGGAACCTATTCTGGCACTCAGTAGGTGTAAAACATACAGAATGTATCCTAAACAGGATGCTAGTCCATTGCTGCACATACTCATTGTTAGCATGAATTAATTTCATACCATTTCTTTACTCCATAATGAAGTATATAGTGCTTCTGGGCTGCTTTTTATTTTATTTTTTTAATAATTCTTGGCTACATATAATTCAAAGAAAATCTGTCTATAATATGTATAGGCTGAAGACATAAACTGATAAGAATTTGTGTATGCTCAACCCTTGTGAAGATAGCAAAATGTCACCCACCATAATATAATGGAGCATCAGGAATTCTTCCTCCAAACCATCGGGCAGAAGCTTAGACTACTACAACAAACAAAACTAGAATTCCTGGTGTAGGGCTTCTATGTCCGGAAGGAGGGTGAGGGACCCATAGCAGTAGAAAAGCAGCTATCAAAAAGGGAAAGCAGAAATTTAAATCTGAGATACCCATTAACTGGATACTTAAGAATGCCACCAAAGGGGAAAAATAAATGTTAGAGGATTCCCACTTGAGATTTGTGTGTGACATAAACATGAAATGAATGGAGTGGATATAAGGTAGGGATAAATGGAGCTGAAATCTGTTGAAAAATTGTATACAAAACTACAAATTAAGCATATGTGCTAAGTAATACAAACACAAATCATATTCTGCATTTCAGAAAGGTGATAATGTAGGTCTTTCATTAATATTTTAGTACATACTTTATATTTTTTATTTCAGGAGAGCCCATGCTTATCCCAGCAGTCAATGGGCAAAATGCAGAGGTCTAATCTTAGACAGGATACACATATATCACTGTATGCCCATGAGTGTATGCATGAGCATGCGCGTACACACACATACATACACACACATGTTTACATGCAGACATATACATTTCTCATCATAGAACTACTCTTATCTTTAAGGTATGCTTGTTTCACAAAGCTTAGCCTGAATAACTCAGTTATGAGACTATTTGGTCAGAGTACAGCTTATTACATTTAAAAAGTTTTGAGAAATCAGCTGGTATGCATTGCAAGTAACATCACTGGCACTTAGCTGATAATTAATAATGGTAGTGGCTTATATTCTCAAAAATGCAAGTAAAATATCAAAACTTCTATTAACAGTTGTCTAGTCAGTTAATACAGTTAGCAAATGAAGCATTAACAATGTATATTATAAAAATAGGTAGCTGAGAAGTATATACTGTCATCAAAATGAGTTCCTAATTAAAAATAAAATATATAGTGGCACTCATCACCTTACAAAAGACTACATACTGGACTAATTCCTCCACTTTACTTGTTATCCTGCACCTCCTGCACTATCACTCTTATTCACAGTATCACTCAGTCTGATGGTTGCCAATCCAGAGCACAATATCTGCCTGCTACTGATTTTTCTAGTTACTCTTTTCTAACACTCTGTCAAAATCGAGTATTTTACGAAAAAGGAAAAATTGCTGCTGTTTTACCAGGTCCACAAAGAAGAGAATGGTTGAAGTAAATTACTGTTTGCAACAAAAAACGCCACATTTTTCTAATGCATCAATCAAGTCAAAAGATCATCTCTGATAAAGTAGCTGTTATGGTTCTTTATGACAAATAATTTACTTATGGAAAAGTTTTGAGCCATCAAATAGTTCACTTGACTTACACACTACACATTCTGAGTCAGTACTAAATGTTGAATTCAGTTTCTTAGATTAAGATGAGTTAAGTTACACTACAGTTACAGAACAGAGACATGATAAACTCTTAGCCAAATAAATTAACCATTCAGCATGTTTTTAAAATTAATTGTTTGGGTTTCCTGTAACTGTTCATTAGTGACCAGTCTGTCTCTGATGGTACTGGCAGCATAACAGTATGTTGCAGCTTTTATTTTAAAGCTTTACATTTACAGCAAAGCACTTATCATTCTAATTTCCCCACTTTTTTCTCTGACTATTGTAGGACATGGCTGTAGGCTCAGACAAACTTACCTCAAAAAAATGAAGACATGAGCGATTGGACTGAGTTGTCCCATTTCTAACCGTCACTCAGTCACGACTGTAGGCTTTTTTTTTTTTTTCCTCACAACTGTAGGCTTTTTTTTTTTAAGTAGCTGGCTGCTGGTCAAACAACAAGGACTCGGGAATCCACTCCAGAATCTTTCCTTTCCTAGGCAGTGTGGCACTATAGTGTACCCGCATATGTATGGTAGCTTAGCTAGCTACAACAAGAGCAAAAGAAAGGCAAAAGTACCTGTCTCGTCCTGCACTGCCTCATAATACTGATTGTTTCTCGCTCTCTTTTTCAGAAAGAGAGCAAGAACCAATCAGTAGTCACCCTGCCATTCAGGTCACATACATGACTGCGGACGTGGCAGTCTGCCCCCCTTCCACTTTACTGTGCGGTTACCGCACAGATTTCTGGGCATCACACACTGATGCAGACCTCCCCATAGTCCAGACTGCATTTACAGCAGTCTGAGACAGTCCAACAGGCAGCAAAAAAAACCAAAACAAAAAAAAAAAAAAAACCTGGAGCTCACCAAGCAATGAGCATGCGCAGTAAGAGTTCTGGGACTTTGGGAGTCAGTCGGACTCGTTTTCATAGCAAGCTAATTAGTTTTCTTCATTTAAAAATATTTTATTTTGGAAGTTGTGCTTTTCTTTTTTCTTCACACAACTGGGGGGGGGGGCTGCAGTCCTGCAGTCCGATGCCATGAGCCGCCACTGACTTATGGTGGTAAAGAGGTTCATACTGATGGCACAGTAGTTCTTTCATGCCATTCTGCTGGACACAACTATGACTTGTAGTTTTACATAGTCAAAAGACACATGCAGTCACTGTTAGGCCTCAAAGACAGCCTGAGAATGGGACTGATTTCATTTAATGAAGAGGTCCACCATATAAGTCTGAATAACAATGATAGTTTTACACAGAATATTTGACTGAATATGCTGATATTTTCAAAGACGAGCTGGGTAGACTTCCAGTCACATATTCCATGAAGTTAAACCATGAATTAAGCCCAGTTGTCAGACCAGCACAGATCCCAGTAGCAATGCAGAGTAAAGTAAAAGCAGAACTAGAAAAAATGGTGAATTTAGGTTGTCCTTAGTCCAGTAGAGGAACTGATTGAATGGGTATCCTCCATGGTTGTAGCTCATAAGAAAAGCTCAGATGATATTCCAATATGTATTGTTCCAAGAGACTTAAAGTACTTAAGTGTCCTCATCATCCAAGGTATACAGTAGAAGAAGTAGTCACTCTTATGCCAAATTCCACTGTTTTTTTTCAGTTTTAGATGCAAAAAAACTCTTTTTGGCCAATTTTGTTGGATCACAAATATTAATTGTTAACCACATTCAGTACACCATTTGGTAGATACATATTTTTAAGAATGCAATTTGGAATTAGTTCTGCCAGTGAAGTCATTCAACGTGCCATGGAACAATGTTTTTCTGGTTAACCGTGTGCTATTATAGTAGATGACATTACTGCTGGAGGCAGTGGTAAACACAAACATGATAGAAATCTCAGGAAAGTTCTAGACCATGCATGTGAAGTAAATCTGAAACTGAATCCTCAGAAATGTAAATTCAAACTGAAAGAAGTTACTTATGCGAGACATTTCTTTCACAAGTTTTGGCTTACAACCAGATTAGTCTCACAGCAACTAATGACTGTTGCCAAAGTCATGGCCTTAAGTTAAATGCAAAAAAAGTATCGTCATATCATTAGGCAAAAATATGGCCCGTACTGATTACCACATCAACGGTGACCCCTAAGTACACAACTTGTGGTGACAGACCTGGGTTTTCAGGATGACAACAATCTCACATTCAACCATCATGGAGTGGCAGTGGTCAGAAAAGCCTTTTACTTGGTTCATCTCATAAGTAAAGGGATTGCATCAAGAAAAAAGGAGGATATTACCTCTATATACTCCTCCCTCATAAGACCAACGATTGAGTATAATGCCCCATTTGGTATGTACCTCTCCAAAAATCTGCACCAAATGGAAAGGCTATAGAAATATCTCACAAAGAAAATCCATGGCCTCAAACAAGTTACATCTTCTGATGTGTGTATGTATAATTAATGACTTGAAAGCATACCCAGCCTCAGTGTCTCACTTGAATACACAATACATGAGACATATGGCTTGAAAATAGCCCAAAGGTAAACTTTATCCACTACTAACCATATGCATTTTCTTTGAATGTGAGTTTCAATGCTATTTCAGTGACTGAGTTTCAAAGACAGAGATGTTTACTGTTAAAGCTAAGTCTCTTTTTCTTGCAAGACTGTATTGTTTTGTTTAGCAAATGCTTGTTTTATAAAATTTGAAAACAGTTTTAAATTAAATCCAAATATCTGTAATCGTTGTAGAAGTAAAGAAGAAAATTGTATGCATACTGAGGTTTGAACAGTGTTTATGATAACTGGGGAGAAATAGCTAAGTAATGGAATACTGTAATAGCTGCGGGGGCGGTGGTGGTGAGTGCTACTGTGTCTGTAGGGGGGGCCCACTCAATTAACCCACCTAGGTACTCATTTGACCAAGATCTGGCTCAGCTGGGGATGGATACATTATCAAACAATTCGGAGGGGAGAGATCAACAAAGCTGAGGCAAATGTAGACAATGTGGCATTACATGCAACCTCTGAAAAACAACTTCAACAAGTAATAGGGTAATGCATTGCAAAACAGAAGGAACACGTGATAAAACTGATTACAGATAAAACGGTTGTAAAGGCAGCCAATGGGGAGAATTCAGAAGCTGAAAACTGAGAAAGAAGGGAAAGAGTGGAAGAGGTTAACATCTTCCAGTATCTGAAGAGAATGGAAGTCTGAATGTGGAGGTCAAAGCTAGAATTACAGCATCTGCAGCCAACTTGCACAGAATGATAGGGGTAATGTGTGACAAAAGAATGACAAAGGAGTTGAAAAATAGCTAATAATTTGAAAAGCAAGGAGTACAAAACAGTAGTGTAACGAGTATTACTGTATGGTACGGAAACTTGGGCAGTGAAGGCAGAGCAGTTGAGGAAGCTAAAGGTAATGAAGATGAAATGCCCAAGACAGATGGTAGGATGGACACTGTAGGACAGAAGAAGAAATGTGGGTTTCAGAGCAGAAGCCCAAGTAGCTTCAATTGCAGAGAAGATCAAATAGAAAAGATTATAGTAGCTTGGGCACATCTGCAGAAAAGCAGAAGATATTCTGGTAAAGAGGATTTGCGACAGATAGGAAGAAGGCAAGGGTAAACAATGACATCCATCAAACAGACGGAGGGATTGTGTGAGAGAAGACCTATGACCGTCAAGCATAGCTGGCAAAGAAGGTAGGAGAGTGGCACTGAATCAAGAAGGAGATGAAGACAGTTGGCACAGCAGCCTCACCCCATGTAAAAAATGGGAAAATGGGGTTGACGATGGTGATGCTATGGTAAGGATGGGCAACAATCCTTACCACTGAGTCTCCTAAGATTAAGAAATTTTACTTCACGGGGGAACGTGTGGACTTAATGACTGGGTTATTATCTGTGAATTGGATTACTGGTTATAAGCAAGCTCAAAGAATAAAATCTAACATAAAGCACTTCTTTTCAACTTTCTATCTCTAGTAGAGTGATCTGGGTTACCAAGAGTGTAGCCACAAAATGTGTGATCACTTTTTGAGTTCCTTTCTCTGCTGATAATAGGACTGTGCACCTGATGGATTAGGTTCATAGGTTCATAGGTTCATACTAGGCTATCTGCCCAAGGGCATTTATAAGCCTAGCCCATAGTTATGTGGCTTTCGCCACCCCTTTAGTTTGAATAAAAACTATGCCTATCATTTTTCTGTGCCTCTGTCAGCAGTGACACTGAAGTAATCCCTGGGGTATATCTGCGATCTCCCATCCATTGGTCAAGATTCCTCTTGAACAAGGCCAGCGAGGTGCTCTGCCTCACATGTACCGGGATTTTGTTCCACAGCATAGGGAGTCTCTGGGTGATGAATCTGTCCCTCCAGCACGTTCTATTTATAACCGTGTCAAGGTTTAAGTCTCCCGCCCTTGTGGTTCTGAGGGATCTAGATTTTTTGAGGTGAAGCATATTCATCAAATCTGGGTTTGACATGGCCTTATATGTCAGGCACAGGTCACCTCTGAGCAAGCGGTATGAGACTGAATAAAGCTGGAGTTCTTTCAGTCGGGCAGCATAAGACATATTTTTGAGACCCTTTATCCTTTTGGTGAGGAACTTTTGGGGCCTTTCAAGCTGCATCAGGTGTCTGGTCAGATACATTCGAACGGGCATTGTACTCAATCATAGGTCTAATGAGTGATGAGTACAGGGGACGATGACCTCCCTTGATCTAGATGTGAATCCCTTCATGATCAGGTGGGCGATATAGAAGGTTTTCCTAACTACTTTAGCAACATGAGTCTCAAGCGAAAGACTACTGTCAACCTGGGTCCCCAGATCCGTGATGACATTTCTGTGCTCAGTGGATTGTCACCTATATGGTAGCTAGGGGTAACCTTGTTTTTCCCGAAGGGTATGACTATGCATTTTTTGGCGTTTAACTTCAGGCCATGGCTCTGGCACCAGTTATCCGTTTCTGTGAGGCCCTTCTGGAGGATATCTGTGTCAGATGTGTTTTCGACTATGGCGCCCAGTTTGCAGTCATCTGCAAACTTTGTCAGCCATAACCCTCCTGTGTTTGCTTGTACTTCAGAAAAGTAGATGCCGAACAAGAAGTGGACCCAGGACTGAGCCCTGTGGGACACCACTTGTGACAGGCTTTGAGTCTGACATGGCTCCAGCAACTCTGACCCTGTGGGTTCTGTCGCTTAGCCAGTTTGCAACCCATCTTGTGATGTATGGGTTTACATTCAAGCTGATGAGTTTTTCGATGATACCTGAGTGGGGTATTGTGTCGAAGGCCTTTGCCAGGTCGAGGTAGGCTGTATGGACTGCCTTTCCTCATCAATGGCCTTGGTGACTGTCTCGAAAAAGTCAACCAAGTTTAAGAGGCAGGATCTGCCTTTGACAAAGCCAAACTGGGTTGGATCCAAAGTCTGCAAGTTCCTATGTCTTTATTTATGAGTTCCATTATGATGCTCTCCATGGCTTTGCAGATAAGGCTTGTCAAGCTAATGGGGCGGTAATTTCCAGGGTCTGTGGAGGCACCGCCCTTATGAAGTGGGACCACAGTCGCCGGCGCCACTCCTTGGAGTGCGTATCCTGAGGTGAGGCTAAGATTAAACAGCTGTCCTAACTGTGGGTTTAATTCCTCGTTGAGTTCATGAAGCACACAGCCGGGGACACCATCCGTCCCATGGATGCTGTGTTTTTGCCTTAGTGAGGGCAGTTCTCACCTGATCGTTGCAGATGTTTGGAGACGTACAATCGTTTGGAATAGATATCTCTCTTTTTGGGGTGGAGGGCGTTGAGAAGTTTGCACTGAACCTGTCAGCCAGTATGTTAGCAATGTGTGTAGGTTCAGTAATTTTCACATCATTTTGAACTAATTCTGAGCATATCTGGGAGTTTCCTCCTAGGTTTCTAACATAGCTAAAGAAGGCCTTATGATTGTCTTTAGAGTCCTTGGCGATTTTTCTCTCAAAATTTGCCTTGGATGATTTTATGAGAGCTCTTAGTTTTTACTTATAATGATCAAAGGTGTCTTACCTTTCAAGGATTTTGCTCTATCTTGTAGTAGCTTCCTCCTTTTGTTGTAGAGCTTGTTTATGGCTGGGGTCCACCAGACTGGACGCTTGCCTTTGGTACAGAGAGTCTTAGTTTTGTTTGGGATTGCCTGATCCATGCATTCCTGTAGGTGCTGGTAGAAGGCATTTGTAAGTGATTCAGCGGTTTGAGTAATGTTTACCACTGGCTCAGGGGCCTTAAAGGAGACCACACTAGTTTTTAGAAGTGTGAAATCGGCTTTTGAGAAGTTTTTCACTGTGGTCTTTTTTGTTTCAGGTGGGGGCGGGATGAGGACCTCCCGCGAGATTAGTTTATGATCTGATCTCACCAGTGAGGAGTATACTTCCGGTGTTGAACATTTTGATCCCATGTTCGTGATGATGAGATCAAGTATGTTTTCACCTCTTGTGGGGATGGTGACTAGTTGTTCCATGGCATTTGAGTTTATGAACTCCAGGAATCTTTGGGTTAGAGTGTTCGGGCTTGAGTAGTGTTCCCAGTCTATATTAGGGTAGTTGAAGTCACCTAGTATGATGGTGTTTGGAGATACATTTATCCCTCCAATGTTTTCAGGAAGGCCATGTGAGGTTCCTGAGTTTGAGAGGGTGGCCTGTAACATGCTACAAATTGCAGAGCAGTCTTGCCTATGGTTAATTGCACCTGGATGGTCTCAGATGCATCGCGTTGCCACCAACCTTGAGGTGTGGGTGTCCTTTATGAATATGGACACCCCTCCTTTCTTGGTGTTGTCCGGATTTTGGGGCCGGAACGTATGATATGAGGTGAAACCTGTTAGTGCTGGGGTGCTCTCAGGAGCCTTGAACCAGGTTTCTGTCACAGCACAGACATCGATGTTCTCCATATTGAGAAGGGCCTCGAGTCGTGCATCTTGAGATTGAGACTTCTGGCATTGACCAGCATTACCGTTAGTTTTTTTCCTTTTTGGTGTTCTAGGGTGCTAGCTTTAGAATTTGAGCCTTGCCGAAAAAGGCACTATGGGGTGGCAAGAGCCTTTGCCAATATCCGGAAGCCCAGGGTGACAGGTGCAAGCCGTCCCTTGGAAGCAGCGTGGCTTGTCCAGCATGTCATCCCAGGCAGACAGACATTGGATCCCCTTTGAATGACACCAGAATTTAAGCCAATTATTAAAGCTGATCATCTTATCACTGTATTGTGGCATCATTCTAGGTGAAGGTAGGATACTGCTCAAGGTCAGGGTCATACCTGCCTGGGCTACATAATCAGAGAGCTCCTCGACGTCCCTTTTCATGTAGTCCAAGGAAGTACGTCTCAGGTCGTTGACACCAGCGTGGACAATGACTGAGTCGTACTTGTACCTGCTGTTGAGAGACCTGAGTGCTTGCGTTATGTGGCGGATTCTAGCGCCCGACAGGCAGCTTACTGTGACCTTCTCCTTACTCAGTCTGGTGAGCGGACGTCAGTGTGTCTGACTATGGAATCACCAATGACAAGTGTGTCTGGCATTTTGTTTGGCCTTAAGGGCTGTGACTGTTTGACACTCTGACTGTGTGGTCTATGTGTTGCATGTGTTGGGTCGTGAGGTGGTAGTTGTTTGGGTGTCTGCTTTGGTGGCCTCTGCTGTTTTGGTAAATTTTTGACCAGAGCCTCCGAGTATGTCTTTGTGTGAGTATGTGTATGATTTGAAGTTGTGATGGTACCATGTGTGACTGGGTATGTATTGTGTGTGGTTGCCTTCTCCTCCTGTCTGGTCTTGCCAGTCCTATGTTGAGAGAGCTCAGCCTCCAGTTTGGCCGTATAGTTGCATCTCTCGCATGTATTTGTGTTTTGTGGGAGAAGGAGAGGATTGTCTGTGTACATGAGGCAATTGTAACATTGCCTCAATATTCCCAGGTTCACCAGTTGAGCTGGAGAGGACACTAGCAACTGATCCCTCGACATACTAGAAGTAGTAGATAAAGAACTTTCAAAGGACTCCGGGAAGTGGGTTTTGGGCTGGTGGGGTACTATCTATAATAAGAGTGCTTTATCAAGGTGCAAGTACTGTAGGAGTAAGTGCTAGGCTTTACAGATAGAGAATAGTCTACTTGGGAATCAAGTAGAGATGAACTTTTCAGTTATAGGATATGCTGGTTAGATCAGCAGTACAGTTTAGCGTGTTTTATAGCAGGGGTCTGAAGGGAGCTAGGAATTGGCCCAAAACGACCAATGGACTACTAGTTTCTGGCTGAAACTTCACCAAATCGGACAAAAGGCCGCTCAGTGCTTCCCACTCCCACTGGTAAGCAAAGAAACTTCCCTCCTTCCTAATAAGGCAATGGATCAGTAACAGGAACTAAAAACAAAGCCCAGGGATCAGCAACTCTGAAACTGGACTACTCTAGTTCAGTAAAGTGGGAAAACAAGAGATTTTTTGTTTTATTACAGAGATAAGGAAAAAAACAGACAGTAAATGCTATAAATGCTGTAAATCGGCTAGCGCACTTTAGTGTGTAGCCTACAGAAACAATTTGCAACAATTAGTAACTTAAAGTGCAATAAACAGTGTAAAATGCAGAAATCACTTAAAGTAGCAGTAAAACAGGCGAAATGCAGTCGCTAGCTTAATAACAGTGGGAAAGCCACAAAAATACTTATATCTGGTAGAAAGTCACTCTTTTAGTTCTCTGCTGCTTGGATCACTCTGCAGGCCACCACGAGGATCTGTGCAGAGTTGGTACAAGCTGGAAAACACGTGTTTAGCGTGTTTTATAGCAGGGGGCTGAAAGGAGCTAGGAATTGGCCCAAAACGACCAATAGACTACTAGTTTCTGGCTGAAACTTCACCAATTCGGACAAAAAGGCTGCTCAGTGCTTCCCACTCCCACTGGTAAGCAAAGAAACTTCCCTCCTTCCAAATAAGGCAATGGATCAGTAACAGGAACTAAAAACAAAGCCCAGGGATCAGCAACTCTGAAACTGGACTACTCTAGTTCAGTAAGGTGGGAAAACAAGAGATTTTTTTTTTTTTTTTTTTTACAGAGACAAGGAAAAAAAACAGACAGTAAATGCTATAAATGCTTTTAAGTGGCTAGCACACTTGAGTGTGTTAGCCTACAGGTAAAATTAAGCAACAAATAACTTTTTAAGAGTGCAAAACAGTTAATCAACACAAAAACAGTTTAAATAGAATGCAGAGCTGTATAAACAGGCTAAGATGCAGTCGCTAAGCAGTAAATATTCAAAAGCCAGAAAAAAATACTTAAATCTGTTATAGCAAATACAGTTATAACAAATGCTCTGAAATATACTGTATATTTCCAATATGTTTGAGAAGGACAGTCAGAACACAAGAAGGTTCAGGCGAAGAAGAAAAAAAAAGTTTTGTTTTACTTTTTGAAAAGGTAAAAAGGAGGAACAGAAGGCCTTATCAAATGTTCTCTCTGTATTAAGAAGAATGAGCTAATGACACTAGACTGGGAGGTGTGTCACAGTAGGGGTGGGCAACTGCAAAGCCACCAAGTATAAGAGCAACACACCAACAGGGAGGGAGGGTGGGACAAAATAGCCTAAGACAACAAGCTATGACAGTTTTTAAACAGAAAAAGATTTCTGAAGATTCTGAATAGACAAAGTGCTTTATATATATTAAATTATAAAAACAGTAATCTGTTAAAATAATCAAAAAATACTTATATTTTGTAGCTCAGTTGCGGTCAAACAACTTCTCCAGCCTGCACCAAAGACCAGAACAACAACTTTTTTACAAGAACACAAAAGAACCAGCACCCACTAGCCAAGAGATAATTACACAGAGTAAATGTTTCAGTTTATACAATAGCCTAAGACAACAAGCTATGACAGTTTTTAAACAGAAAAAGATTTCTGAAGATTCTGAATAGACAAAGTGCTTTATATATATTAAATTATAAAACAGTAATCTGTTAAAATAATCAAAAATACTTATATTTTGTAGCTCAGTTGCGGTCAAACAACTTCTCCAGCCTGCACCAAAGACCAGAACAACAACTTTTTTTTACAAGAACACAAAAGAACCAGCCCCCACTAGCCAAGAGATAATTACACAGAGTAAATGTTTCAGTTTATACAATAGCCTAAGACAACAAGCTATGACAGTTTTTAAACAGAAAAAGATTTCTGAAGATTCTGAATAGACAAAGTGCTTTATATATATTAAATTATAAAAACAGTAATCTGTTAAAATAATCAAAAAATACTTATGAAGAGACAATCATGTTTGGGACAAAGGGATAACCTAATGACGGACTTAAAATAATAATTTCCTGAAACCTGTTATATATCTATGCAAACTAGTGAAGTGTGTGGTGTGCCTCTTAAAGGGAAATCTGTTTTTTAATGTACACTTTGTTGACCAAGTTATTTCCACTAGGCTAGCAACTTGTTTTTAGGGAAGACCTGAGGTGGTATTCATACTCCTTAGGAAAAATCTGGTGAGAGCAACAGGGAAAGTCCTATATTCTTTCTTTGATTGGTGCTCTGGGATCTTTTACATCTTCCAGCTCAGGACAATAGGATGTCAGCTTAATGTCTCATTTGAAGAACAGCTCATGCCGAAGTGCTGCACACCCTTGGACTGTAATGCAGTGTCACTACTGGAAAATGTATACAAGCATCATGTGAGAGAATAAACAGAACCCACAGTGTGCAGATTTGAAATCAGCAAAGGCAAGTGTCATACCTGTTGATTCACTCGCATTTACTTCCCTTAAAATGTGTTATGCAGATGAAATGACAGGTGACATGAGCAATGGAGCGCTAGTTACCTAAGTCAAGTTATAAAATATTCAGACTGAAACTACCTTAGAAGTTTGGGTTACTATTTGTATTTGAACCGTCACTGATCTCTGTCTTGGCTTTTCTTCAAAATTCCCAGGTTTGAAAACAAAGAACCCAGGACATTTCAGACTGTGCTGATGGAGTGGTTGAAGCCAGATATTTATACCATTACACCAGCAGCCTCAAGAACTTAAAAAGTAGGGTTAAGGGCCAGACCAAATGTTGAAGTTTTACTTTCTTGAGATGCCCAGGTATCCAGCAAACAGAAGGAAAAGGAATAGATATTGTGAGGGCATGATCAGGAGATGGCCATTCCAGAGATAGTGTGCTACTAGAATGACTGCTGACAGGACAATTGGCAGTCAAAGCTGAAGCACTTCAACGCTTATCGTGTGTGAGACTGTAGAAAGGCACTTATTATAATTGTAGCAATTTAAAGTAAAGAACCTTTTTCTCCTCAACTTACAATTGAGGGAGGTTCCATATCTAGAAATTGCACAAGACACCTGAAAAGCTAGTTACAGCTGTGTGAGTAGGCAACATATTCCTTGGAGGGGATTATAAAAAACTTTAAATACATTTCAGATAAACCTGTGACGATTTTATGAAGATGATCCTAAAGAAAATAAGCATGTTTTTAGTCAGCTTGACCTTCATATCTTAGATCATATTCAAAGACATTCTTTGAATCGACCTTTCATGTTACGACAGATGGAAATGGCCATAGCCAGGCTGAAAACTGTGAAAGCATCTGGTCCTGAAAGATTAAATAGTTTCAAAAGTGTATTTTTAGTGGGCCAAGATGGCTGCTCTTGTAGTAGTTGATATATATTTGAGTTCTGAGCACACAATTTCTCTGCATTTGATTGATTTTTGCCAACCTCGATCATTTTAAACTCAGGGAAAGATTATATACACCCAGAGAAATATAAGTTGATATCTCTTTCTAAATGCTTGCAATAAATCATTATGCGGGCCTTGAGAATTCAAAAGGTGAGGCCTATGTTAATTCAGTCAGATCAGGCAGAATGTACTATGACAATTAAGCATAAGACAATGTTAGACACTTTCCAACCTGTACTATGTTTGATTTAAGCCTCTTCCATTACTCTCAGTGAGCCTGGACAGAGAGTGGGCTTTTTACAAAATGAGCTGGCAGGACTTGAAACCTACACTACTCCATCCCTGCATCCTACAGACATTTGTAGATTGCAGTTTGATCTCTCTATGAAGGATAAAAAAAGTTGCACTATGATGTTTGTTATATCTTTGTTCACTCCCCATGCATCTATTACTGACTTTTAAAGATGGATAAGGAATGTGACTGACTGATGACTAAATTCATGCTTGATACTGTAAACATCTAAGCTGATGACATTTACATAACTCCATCTTTCTAGTGGTTGGGATCTGGAAAGAATTTATTGTTTTAGTGAAACTAAGCATTCAGCTGACTCTTGTCACAATGCTCATGAAAAGATTTTATACTTGGATGGAAATGAAATAATAGTTTCAGTGAAAAGTTAAATCATTGAGCTGTCTGGGTGCCTGAGTTTTCCTTAAATCTCAAATGAATATAAGACATCTAAGTGGGTTAGACTTGGTAAAACACTCAACCAAGGGTAGGGAAGCCAAGTCAAACATTTCAGAGAAGTGTGATGGGTCAGTTTTGTTGCACAGGGGTTGCATTAGTCATCAAAGGAGAACTGAAAATGATTCCAGTTGGTCGTTAGTGCTCAGCATAGGTTGGTAAAGGTTATTACTAGATTTATGCAACTTGTCATTAAGGTAAGACTCGCTTTTTTCAATTAACCTGGAACTCTGGAATAGCATGCATAACATGTCTTGGTCCAGAACTTCAAGGATAGCAGCAGTCTAATGACATCAATATATTGAAGCAGTGTGTTTCATTCTAAAGATGCTTTACAAAGAAACACAATTTCTTAATGTTCTCTTATCAATAATGTACTTTTTAATGGGTTTTACAGACATTTTGCTCCTTGCTGACCATCAAGTGTCTCCAGATCAGACCCAGACCATGTTTCACACCACACTAGAGACATACCCATTTGAGAAGTAGAAGTAAGCAGTTTGGGAGGACAGTCATCCAGCAGCCTTGAGGATTCTTTGTGCCTACACCACCATTCTATTTTCCACTTCTATGCAGTAAGGAAGGTCCTTCTTCCCATAGCTGGACTAGTCTGGCTTATAGCCCAGATAGGTCCTTATGGTATTCATACGAAGTCATTAAAGACTGAAAGATATTATCCCAGCCCTGTCACTCAGAAGCCCCCTTTATGCAGAGTGGCTGCTATGGAGACATTCACTATATGACACTAACCCTATCTCCTTGTGGTAGATGTGAACACTCACATCACTGCAGTGACCATGTCTGCTTTACCCCGGTGTGGATGCATGCTTCCACACACAAATGCCTTCACAAGGGCTACTATCACTGTCTTGGGAGCCCAAAGTCCTCAGCATTCCTAACAATGGCCCATGTTAACATGCAAGCCCCTCTCTTGTATGGGAGCAATGTTTATTACCAGCAAACCAGCACTTTCTTTTCCAGAATGGGCATTCTGTAAGATGCTCATTTCCTATCCTTGTCGGACAATCTCTTCCAGCACTCAAGCTACTACCCATCTTGGGTCATCTGTGTCACAGTTAGGGCTTTATCCCTCTGTGCTACACAGCCAGCATTAATAATGTATTTCTAAGCAACACATTTGGCATCACTTTATTTTCAAACAGTGCCTGATTTCTAAATGTAATTATGCCTTGCTGGTTGGACAGGGTTATTTAACAATGGGTCTTCCTTGGGCTAATGGTCACCAAAAGAAAGCAGTGGGTGTTCTGCTATTTTTGCACAACAATGACCACCTACAGGATACTGTGAGCTGCTTACAAATGTTTGATTTCATACCAGTGTACTCTCAAATTGATCATGTGCATATTCTTCCCCATTCTTGCCTCCATAATTATGGGCACACATGAAAAGCATTTAACCAGATGGTACATAAATGGCTGCTCAGCTTAAAGCAGTGTAAAGCAAACAGAAAGGGGTCTGCATTCTAGAACAATTTATGTTTAAGGGAAGGTACTGCCCTGAGGTTGTAATATATGACAATGTAAGCAGTGCCCCAAGCTCGAGGGCAAGTGCAAATAGATACAGTATGCCTGAAAAGTCAGACATTGCTCTGTTGGAAGCTCCTTATCAAAATATTTGCTGTAACACATCAGCAATGACAGTGTGGGCTCAGAATTATATAGCCCCACATTCAAAGTGGTAATATGTTGAATGTCATCATAATGCATGGCTTTTGTGGGGAATTCCTGTACATAGGACAGAGTAATTTAATTCACAGTGCTCACTGCCAGTAAGTAGATCAGCATACGAACAGATAGGTAAAATATTTACCTTTTTCATAGATTCATTGGTTCATGGTGAGTTATTAGGCATGCAGTTCAGGAGACCATTGAGGAGACTAGCCCAAGTTCCCAGTTGCCTCAGATTAGTTCTGGTTAAGTGATTTGCTCAGATGTTGGGTGGGATCAGATTCCAGTCTGCTGAAAGTAGCTTGTTAACAGCTCATAGCTGTAATTTGTTGCTCTGTCTTCCAGACTATTAATTAGTAATTTATTTTTCAAATATGTTGATTACTAATCCACAATGAAAAGTAACCCCCCTAAACCTGCTCAATACTGCAAAAAGTAATGCCCCCAAACTTGCTTAATACTGCCTACTACTCTGTCTTGATATCCTCTCCATCCAGTCATTTGGAGTTTCTTGGAGAAACAGGAGTAACATCTGAAAATTTTGGCTTCCACTTCACATACATAATGTGATTTACTGACATGATAAGCTTCTGAAACTATTACGCTGCCTTGGCATTGTGGGAAGGTTTTTGGCAGTAGACAGTGAGATCATCCATCCTGTGATACTGAGACACCACCCTAATTTTGCATACATTATGTGTGAGTGTGGCTATTCATATAGAATGTGGTAGCATTAATGTCATAGCATACAGCCTGTGTATGTTGAAATGTGGCCCATTATGACAATTTTTAAGATATAATTATCTATTTGTATATATATATATATATATATATATATATATATATATATATATATACAGAGAGAGAGAGAGATATGTCTATGTATGTATATGGGTCCACTTTACAATTTTGAAATTGCAAAATCCCGAGTATCAAAATGCTTGAGATTTTGCAATCTCGAAACTGTATAATGGAGATTTCCGTACAATGTGGAACGGGAGCTTTCTCATCCTTTACATTGTAGTGCAATCTGAGAGTTGGTATATTTAAGTAGTGGGGGGTGTGGGGGGCACAGCCTGCCCCACATGGGGGGTGCAGGGGGCGTGAGTTAGGATTTTCTGTGTTTTTTTTTTTTTTTTTAGAGATTGCAAAATCTTGAGCATCGAGATTCTGATACTCAGGATTTTGCAATTCTGAAATTACATAGTGGATCCGTATATATATATATATATATATATATATATATATATATATATATATGGATCTACTTTGACCCATCGAAATTAGAGTTCATCGAACTGCAATTCTGAGAGTCCATTTTCGTGAAAGTGCATTTATTTGAAAATGCACTTTTGTGAAAAGGGAATTACCAAAAAAAATACACTAAAAACATGTATGCAGGGGGGCAAGCCCCCCTGCAACCCATGTGGGGGGCTGCCTCCACCGCTACTTATATATACTCTAACTCCAAGATCGCACTACAGTGGGGAAAAGGGAATATTCTCTTATCCACACTGTATCATGATCTACAAAAACAAGCTCCCCTCACATACACCACTGATAAAAACACCATACCTGCACCACCATAGGACCCCAGAACTAGTGAGCTCACTTCACTGAACTTATTTTCACGAAAGTGCATTTTTGAATAACTGCACTTTTGTGAAAATGGACTCATGAAATTGAAGTTCGATTGTAACTCTGTGGGCTAAAATGGCAACCACCACTATTTACATAAAGGATGTAAATTGCAATTGAATTTAAATCACTTCCACTCCTGCATTACTCTATGCTAAAGGGAAGATTGTAACTTTTATCATTTTGTTGTTTATTTTTTTTATGTATATATTTATTTATTCTGGGTTTATTAATCAGGGAAATTACACTAGCCCAAGGAAACTTGTTCAGAGCTAACTAAAAAAGAATATTTCCCCTTAGAAGTATAATACATACTTATTTATGAAGATAGCCCAAGTAAATAGGATAAAAATCAGCCTTCGTTACACTACTGCAAATCTCTGAATCAATAAATTGATATTGAAACAAACAACTAATAATTTTCCTTTAGCATGTTGCTTAAATGATGAAATGTCCAGTGTTACATTGGCAAGTATAGTTAGTCAGCTAGTCAATAACTATTTGTGTGATTTATAGCTTTTAGCCAACACACTGTTTTTTCCCATCCAGGTAGCTGTAAGGAGAGATTTCCCTTTCACCTTATTCAGGATTTCTCTATGTCCCTGTGGCACAACACCCCAAAACCCTACAGTTGCTTGTATTAGAAGCAGGGGTATGTGGGGTGCAACAATTGTGTGGATGGCGTGAGAAGCTTCACCACCTACAGTTTCATAATTATCATTTTCAGTGCAATCTGAATTTAAAGAACTGGAAATTACAAAACAACTGTCTTAAATATACTTACAACTCTTTTTAAAGTGATTCACCATAAGCATAATGATTATCTAGTGTTTTATCTGTACTGTAATTGTACAGTTCTACAGATTGTATTATATCTACTGCGACTTGGCTGTTACTGCAACAGTAATTGCACAGTTCTGCTAATTGTATTATATTTACTGGCTGTTACTGCAGTAGTAATTGTACAGTTCTACTGATTGTATTATATTTACTGCTACTTGATTGTGTTGTACTACTGTGGAGTTTTCTCCCTGGGTCTTCACTATTTAATGCTGTACTGTCTCTTGATGCTGTAAATAATTCTGTTGTACTAATGTTTGCTGTTACTATGTTTTGTTTTTTGTTTGTATTACTGTGGAGCTTTTCTTCCCAGGTCTCCACTGAAAATGAGCCTCTGGCCCAGTCGGACATAGCCAGTCAACAAATGTAATAAATAAAAATTATGCTATGAGAATGGAATGACAGAAGTAGTAAAGGCATAAAAATACGTGGAGGAATTACAATGGCATTAAGCATAGAATTAACCATTAATGAATTGCTTCAGGAACTACTTCTTACAATGTTCCTTAAACTGTTGTACTTCATGGTACTGTGCAATTATTCAAGCACATCAACCATTCAGCATAATAAGAAAAGCCTCAATAAGTACCATAAGTGTCACAATATGTGTCACTCAGTGCCTTTATTCATTAAGTGACCACTGAACATGCCCCCATACCTTATTAAGTAGAAACTGCAGAACCACTGTTTTACAGTTTTTGTTTTTCCTAAATTACCCAGACCATAACAGTCTCCTAGATGCTCCATTTTTGTCATATTTTAAATAATAACATAGGTATAAATAGAATAATAGAAAAAAATTGGTCTATATTAGTTTGTCGAAAATTAACTTTAGCGAACAGCCATTCATCGAAATATAATCAGCGGATGGCCATTCATCGAACATTCACCTCAGCAAAAGTTTTTCCCAGGGCAGTGAGTTACTTGACTAGCATTAGGAAATTTGCCCTTTTCCCCATTGTAGTGTAATCTTGGAGTTGGTGTATATAAGTAGGGAGGGTGGGTGGTGCATCCCCCACATTGGGGGGTGTGGGGGGCTAGCTAGCTGCTCACCTTGGTGGGTCTGATGTACTCCGCTGTGTGTGATGGTTGGTAGGTTGGCCAAGTAACTCACTGCCCTGGGAAACATGAACGTTCTATGAATGGCCATTCGCTGATTTATGTTCGATGAACAGTTGTTCACTGAAGTTAGTTTTCGAAGAAATAATATAGACCCAGAAAAACAAAACCATAGAATTTCTACATGCTTTATTGATACATTCATTCCTTCCTTGCCCTGCTTGAACTTTAGTACCCTGAATTACCATACTGAAGACGTCTCCTTTTTCTGGACAAGAAAAACATATGATTAATTGTAACATACTATTCAGGTTGTGAATGACAGCTGAGTCCTAATGAGCCATCATTAGCTGGTGGTTCATCTTTGTTTATTAATTAGTCTAGACCCTCTCACTGATCATCATCTTCTTTCGGCTGTTCTCGTTAGGGGTTGCCACAGCAGATCACCTGTTTCCATTTCTTCCTGTACTCTGCATCTTGCTCTGTCACACCAACTACCTGCATGTCCTCTCTCACCACATCCATAAACCTTATCTTAGGCCTTCCTCTTTTCCTGTTACCTGGTAGCTTCATCCTTAGCATCTTTTTCCCAATATACTCAGCATCCCTCCTCAGCACATGGCCAAACCAACGTAATCATGCCTCTCTGGCTTTGTCTCCAAACCTTGCAACCTGGGCTGACCCTCTAATATACTTATTCCTAATCCTGTCCACCCTCGTCACACCCAGTGCAAATCTTAACATCTTTAACTCTGCCACATCCAGCTCAATCTCCTGCCTTTTTGTCAGTGCCACCGCCTCCAACCCATATAACATAGCTGGTCTCACTGACCTTCCCTTTCACTATTACAGGTACTCGTCTGTCACAAATCACTCCTGACACTCTTCTCCACCCACTCCATCCTGCCTGTACTCTCTTCTTCACCTCTCTTCCACACCCTCTGACTGATGATTGATACATCACACCAGACCCTCTCACTGATGATTGACATTATCAGCATTGCTATACTCTCTCACTAGTACACATGTGCACTTCCATATGCATGACAGGTCAGCATGCACTAGTGGTTTGCCATAGGTAAAGTTCTTGTCTCTTGTCATTCATATAGGATTCTGTATAGTCATTCCCTTGCCCCCAGCTGCACTGCCTTCCTCCTTCAGAATGGGTAAGCTATCATCACACTTATTCTCATCCTGTAGCACAGGATCCTTGAATAATTTCATAGATAAGTAGGTTCATAGTCAAGGATCATGTTGGCTGCCTTTGTAGGCCATTTTAAGTTTATCCAATTTCCCTCAAAGGTAAGAATCAAAGCACTGTGCTTTGTGTCTATGAGGTAAACACCTTAAGCATTATGTCAACCCCAAAAGCCAAATTGCTTGCATTGCTAATCAAGCTATAGTTGTACAAGCCACAGACAGAGTTTTATCCCTCTCTGTCATGGAACTAGTCAAAATCTTCATTAATCCAATTCTTGTTTGCATTAATGCTGTAGTGATACCTTTAATAAGCACTGGATCACAGAATTTAGTACTGCTACCACTTAGTTCTCAGGTAGATTACTGGTTTTCAGATACTGTCTCATACAGTATGCATGTTACCCAGTTGTCCACATGGGTTTTCTATAGGCACTCTGGTTTCTTTCTATATCCCAGATATTGTGCTTTAGTTGACAGCCCACTCTTGTAAAATAAATTGTCCTTCAGTTTAGGCTTTATAGCATTGCTCCCTAAGCTTTCATACTAAATATGCCCTAAGTTCAGAGGGACTAGCCTGACATTCAGTATGATTAAGCATGTGCTGTTTAGTCAACATTTGATCAAACTAAACAGTTTAAAACTTTAGAAAGTAACAATTTCTAAGCAACACTCCAGAGGTTGCACAACCCCCCAGTTTTTTGGAAGGAAAAGGCTCCTCCATGTATCCCCTTTTTGGACATCTCTCCATATCCCTGAGATGTGCATATGTCTAGTCAGAGGTCACATAAATCTGAACAAGGAGGAGAGTATGAGAACAAAATTACAACGCACCTTTTTACTCATGTCCATGTGTGATCTTGCTTATAAAGCATTTTAAACTCTGCACTCAATTTTATCACATAAACAGTCCTGATTTAATGAAATGTTTACTACAAGAAAGTTGCAATCTTCCTGTTTTAATGTATCGAGACTTACTGTTCCAAGTTGTAATGATGTGTAGATTTCCTATTAACTCATTTAAAATAAGTAACTAAAGTATGATAATTATTTTTTAAATGGCAATAAAATATTACTGTTATAAACCACTAGTAAAGAGAAAGAAACTAGGAATATTATAGTATACCCGGTACTTTAAACATTGTGACTGGATTATGCTGTTTAACAACAGAGGTGCCACAGCATCTCAACATATGTGAAATAATTCATGAGGCAGGCTTATTTTATGTAGGTCTGCATATATTTACTAATTCAAAGCCCCTTTTCAGTGGAAGCCAGGGGAAAATCTAGATATGAATTATCTAAACGTATAAATACACTATAACACTCAGGATTACATAACTTAACAGGTCATTACCATGTTACATGCACTTTATAGTATATACAGCATGTTACACACCTATAGAATATAATATATATAGTACATACACCTCTCTCTCTCAGACAGACACACACACAGAGACATTAAACATATTAACAAACGGCAGATAAGGCATATGCATATTTCATCCAAACAATTAAATTCATTTGTTACTGCACTTGAGCTCAAATCCAATTTGTTTTACATTAGGAGGGTCCTTTTGTATTCTGGTGGGAGCAGACAGCTACATTTAACCCATCCGAGGTAGAAACTACTGGTTGATAGCTTATTGTGTTTTTTATCTTATTGGCTTGAGGATTTAAGTTTAGAAGAGTCTTTCATCCAGCTGGTATAAAATAATTCCATTTTTGTAAAATTGTGCTAATTTATTCAGAGCTTCCTTGTGCCTGGCATGAACACCTGTGACTACTTCTAAAACCATATAAGTATATTTTTCTGCACTTGCTGTATCTGATTCAGTGATATTTAATACTTCTGTGCTGCATTTATTTTGTTGAATTTATCACCATTTTTCAGCCTGCACTTGTTAAAGAAACTCCATCTGTTTGTTACTGTACTGCTCTTAGGTTGTTTAACAGTATTCTGCAAAGGCTGTTCTGAGTCTCCCAAACTATGTCTAAGTTTTGCAAAGTTTTTGTGTGTTGTGAACATTTCTCAAGGTTAGTGAACTTATTTCCAAGGATTCCTGATATTGCAGGAATTTTTACTTCTGTTCTAAAGCATTTGTTACTGCACTTGAGCTCAAAGCCAGTTAACAAATGTTAAATAAAATAAAATAAATAAATACATTTTACATTGGGAGGGCTCATTTGAACTCTTGTGGAAGCAGAGAGCTAAATTCCACCCATTCAAGGTGGGAACTACTGGTCAATAGCTTATTGTGTTTTTATCTGATTGTCCTGAGGGTTTAACTTTAGAAAAGTCTTTCATCCTGCTGGAATAAAAGCCTTGCGCAAACACGTTTCCCCATGCTTGCATATAAGCAAACCTCTCCAGTTTAAAATCTTCTATAAGAAATATTCCACATAGTCTCCCACTGTTTTCAGCTGCTCTGAGAGCTGCCAGTTGGTGCAGAGGGTGGTACCACTGCAGGTCATCAAATAGTATACTACTAAACACTCAATTTGACCTTTAAGTGACTCTCCCTCACTCTTTTCCATCTAGAAATTGTGCTTCCTTGCCTTATGTAGTATAGGCTATATTCAGACTTGCTGAATCTAGACTGTTTGGTATCACTGTGCTCTGAAACCAGCCATCTTACATTAAGAGGGCCTCCAGGCACCCTTCTGGAGGAAGTGTGTAGCTCGAGTTGGGGATTGCTGGAGAAAGGCTCAGTTTGGGGCTTTCCCATTGGTAGTTGTGTTAAAACTGTTTAACTTTGCCTGTATATAAGCCTCACATTTGTGTGTGTTTCACTCAGTATACCGGAGCTGTTCGGTGTTTGGAAACTTTAGCCAGAGGTCTAGTGTGCATCTGCACTGAAATCCAAGGCATGCACTGAAAAAAAAATGAAAAAGAAGTATATTTTAAGCCAGTACTGCACTTTGATAACTGTATTTAATTGAATTACTGCTTCATTTTTGTTGTTTGTGACTAAGTCCAGCTGACCCACTTCCTTCCCAAATACCATATTCAGAAAAATCCTGCCACAATGGATGGGCAGTTTCTCATAATTTCTTCTGCTAGCTTGATTGATATGAGCATCTTGAGGCAATGTAGCAATTGCCTCATGTATACTGAAAACCATTTACTCCTAAAGCAAACTAACACCCTATGTGACAGATGCAAATACACTGTGGAATTGGAGTCAGTTCTCTCATGCAAAAACAAACTAGACATCAAACAGGTTGTCAGCACACATGCTTCACCTCTCACACAAAATGAAGTCACAACACAAACTCACATACATAGAGGTACTCACTAAAAACTACCAAAAGGACAGAGACCTCCTAAACGCATAGCACCCACACTCAACACTAAGCAAAAAGAAACCACTACACATCAACACACACCTATGTCTCAACATATAAGTCCCTAAGGAAAAACAAGTCAAATGCCTTGGTCATATTTGATTCCACAGTAAGACATGCAGATGTCTCCCTCACCAGAATGGACAAAGAGAAAGTCACGGTCAGCTGCCTATCAGGTGCCAGGATCTGACAAATCACACATGCACTCAAGTCACTCAACAACAAGTACCTTTATGACTCTGTCATAGTCCGTGTTGGAATGAATGACTTGAGAAGTACTTCTCCGGACTATATGAAGAGAGACATGATGGAGCTCTTATTATGTGACCCAGACAGGTATGTCCCTAGCCTTAAGCAGTATCCTACCCTCACCCAGGATGAAGCCACAATATAAACAAAAAAATGATTGACTTCAACAATTGTCTCAGCTTCTTGTATCAGTCCAGGGGAATCCAATATCTGTCAGACTGGGAGGATATCGTAGACTCACCTTGCTGTTTTGCTAGAGATGGTCTGGAGCTGTCACCCATAGGCTTTCAGATACTAGCAGAGTCCCTTGCCTCCCCCATGGTGCCTTTTTAAAGCAATATCAAAACAACAAATTTTCCAACATAACAAAATATAATGGAGACGAACTTAGGGTCATGCTGCTTATTGCTAGGAGTTTAAACATAAAACTGCACTCCCTGGAAGCACTCCTAAACTTAGAGGATGCTGATGTCTGTGCAGTTGCTAAGACATGGTTCAAGGCTGCTGAGGGCACCCTGGCCATGCAAGGCTACAATTCCTTCCACACATTTGGACTTCAAAATGAGTGTGAAGGAACCAAAGATGGAGATGTATCCATCTTCATTAAAACCAAGTACACTTTGAGACTGATCAAACAGCAGTAATCTCTCGAACTACTCCATGTCCCATTAACTATTGGGAAAGTACCATACCACATCATTGCTAGCTATAGATCTCTCATAATAAACCAGGATAAGAATACTGTGTACCTTGATTTATGTGAATCCCTCACCATACAGTCCAACACCTTAGTCATGAGAGATTTCAACTACCCTTCCAGAGACTGGGGGACATACACAAGCAAAAACATGCTTGCCCAGACGTTCCTGGACTTTAACACAAATGCTCTGAAACAGTTTGCACTCCCACTAGGGACTCTAATTTTCTGGTCATTATACTCACCAACATGGGGGGGGGTCACTTATTTCCCAATGCTTGATGCCCTCCCTGGTTAGGTCAGACCACAAATCAGTCTCATTTGATGCAACTACTGGAAATGACACCTTAACAGGAATAAAAATTATAAAAAAACTTTACCAAAGCTGACTACAGCCTACTAAGTGATGGTACTAAAAGCTTCATACCACCCGCAATTGCAGACATCAATGATCACTATGCAGAAGTGAAAGCAAATGCCCTATACAAACACTTAAGTGACTGCATACAGTCTGTTGTACCGGACTGGATCAAAATCAGATCTTCAAACCACCATGATGGACTTCACATATAAACAGATTATATAACAAGAGGAAGAAACTCTTGTCCAAAAGCAAGAGAGATATCATTCTGCAGAGGAAGAGTTCCCTCCTATGCCTAAACAAGAAAAATCAGAAATCTTGTAAAGTCTTCTAAAGCAAATTATGAAACTAAAATCACATTCCTAGTCAAGGATAATCATAAGGCATTCTTTAACTATGTCTGAAGTCTAAAAGGGAATGCCCAGCTATGTGCAGAACTGGTTGTAGATGGGGTCACTCATACTACACTGGAAGATATTGCCAACCTGTTAGATGACAGATTCAGTGCAGACTTAACCCCCTATCCCCATCTACCATATTCCAAAGCATACCTGACACCAACCCTCTGCCTAGCATCTTTAGAGAACAGGTCATCTCTGCGCTCGCAAAGGCCAACATCATGGCCTCAATGGGACCAGATAATATCCCAGGTCATTTACTAAACAATCTAAAACAACACCTAGCAGATCCATTTGGCATTCTCTATAATTGTAGCTGGAGAACTGGCTATGTTCCTGCAGAATGAAGAACAGCAGCAGTAATCCCCCTGCACAAAGAAGGACCCATCATTCTACCCTGGGAATTACAGATCTGTAAGTCTAACCCAACTCATCTGCAAAGCCATGGAAAGAATTAATATGGCCCTTATCAACAAGGACATAGGAGACCTCCAAACAATGGACCCAACCCAGTTTGGCTTTGTTAAGGGTTGATCATACTTATTAAACCTGGTGGACTTCTTTGAAAATGTCACCAAAACCCATGGATGAAGGTAAGACAGTGCACACCAACTATCTCAACCTTGCAAAGGCTATTGACACAATCCCCCACTCTGGCATCATTGAGGAACTCTCCCATATAGGGATTAACCCTTACATTACTAGATGGGTAGCCAATTGGCTCACAGACAGAACACACTGTCAGAATTGCTGACTCCACCTCCACCAGTATACCCATCACCAGTGGAGCACCACAGAGGTCTGTGCTAGGCCCTTTACTTTTTGGCATCTATTCTAAGAAGTCCAGGCCAATGTAGAAGGCCTTTGGCTGACTAAGTTTGCTGATGATTGCAAACAGGGAGCCATCAGTCAACATATTACAAGAAGGGCTAACACAAATAAATGATTTGTGCCAAAGTCATGGTCTAAAACTAAATGCAAAAAAATACATTGTTATTCCCTTTGGAAGAATGGAATTGACTAAAAATTACAATATTGATGGCACCCCTCCTGAGTTCCAACCCAGTGGTGTGAGACTTGAGAACACAGGTCGATAGCAATCTGAACTTTGACCACCAAGTTTCCACAGTGGTGAGGAAAGCTTTCTATGTAGCGCAACTGATAAGCAGGGACATAGTATCCAGGTCAAGGGATGTTATAAACTCCATTCGACCCTCATCAGACCACTAATAGAGTATAATACACCCTTTTGCATGACATCACAAGAAATCTGCAGCAGATGGAGACACCTTAGATGTTTTTCACTAAGAAAATACAGGGACTCCAAACCATGACCTACATGGACAGACTGAAAGCCTTGTCACTTTAATCTGTATCTTATACACTGTTGAGAGGTGACTTGTGCCTGGCCTATAATGCAATCACCAACTCTGCACTAATGGAAATGCTGCACATCCGCAAGTCAAATGGCACAAGAGTAACTCACTCTAGGGATCTCAACCTAACTTGTGACATTAACAGAACATGCTGGAGAGACAGATATGTCTCCCACAGATTTCTGCTTCTCTGGAATAGACTTCCAATTCACATAAAACAGACCTCCTCACTGACCCTACTCAAACACAACCTAGATAATTGGATGGGAGACCGCTAACTCACTTCTGGGGTAGCCCCCATATCCCTCATGGACAGGGGTAGCCAGTGTTGATCACAAACCCGCTCTGTTCATAAATTCGTTCTGTGAACTACCAAAAAGAAGAAATAGGGATAGTTGGGATTAACATGGCTAGACTTGTAAAGGTTCTAGGGCCACTATCCTAGTATAGCAATAACCCACGCCTGGGTGTGGGTAATGCTGGATTTACCCACGGTTGGCGTGGTTTGGTCCCAAGGGCGAAGCCCGATGGACCAAACAAAGACAACCGTGGGTAAATCCAGCATTACCCACACCCAGAAGTGGTTATTATATTAATGACATTATTTAAGAAAAGAAATAATTACTTTTCTTAAATAATGGCATTATATGCCTCTTTGCTGCCCTTCCGCAGCTGTCTGGTATTCCGCGGCAGTTCTGATGTACTGCGCATGCCTACGCAGTACATCAGAGCTGTGGGCAAAAGCAACGGAGAATGCAAGATCTCCGTTGCTTTTACTTCGCTATGTTAAATGGGTTTAACATAGCGAGACAGCTTTAAAATAAGCAACGGAGATCTCCGTTACTTATTTTAAAGCTGTCTCGCTATGTTAAACCCATTTAATATAGAGACAGGTTAAAAGCAACGGAGATCGCAAGATCTCCGTTGCTTTACTAATGTCGCTATGTTAAAGGAGTTTAACATAGCGAGACAGCTTTAAAAAAAGCAACGGAGATCTGTGTTGCTTTTTTTAAACCTGTATCGCTATGTTAAACTATTTTAACATAGCGAGACAGTGGGCCAGATTCACAAAGCCTCCGTGTAAGAGTTATAACTCTTACACGGAGGCTGCAGTTAAACGGTGTGATGTCAGCATGTCATGCATATGCATGAGGTGCATGAGGCATGCTGAATCACACTAGTAACTCTTACACGGTCCATGTAAGAGAGTAGGGGGCATGTCTGTAGGCTAAGCCCTGCAAGCGGACACGCCCCCGGAAGACTATAATGGCTGAAAGTAAACAGCCACGAGAGGCCATGGAAATGTGAATAAACACATTACACAACACATGCCCCGACTGACCATCAGTGTATAAAGTGAAGAGATGTTATAAAATTAAATTAAAACCTTTTTTTTTAAACCCCGTAAATGTTTGCTACTGTGTGCGCTCGTGTGCGCGGGTGTGCTACTAGCGCAATTGCAGTTAGCAGTCAGTGGAAAAGGATATAAGAACTAAATATGCAAAGTAAGCCAAGAAGTAATAGCTTAGCGGTAGAGTTGCTGGCCTAAGAGTAGGCAGGCAGGGTTCGAGCCCCCACAACAACCTTTTTTTTTTTTTTGTAAATAAGCACTAAAACGCCCCCTGACAGTATTGTACAAATGTAAAAGTATTCCCTTTTGTAAAATGGAATGAAATGGAGCATATATTTTGAAGTAACACAATAATAAAAATAGTCAGAAATGTACTGATAGCTAAGCTGCTATGAGACAGACTGCCCGTAGCTGAGTACTGTTTAACAAGCTGCAAACTGCATGCCCGTTGCTAAGCACCGGTTTAATAGGCTGAAACTGTTTGCAACTAGCTGTGCTTAGCTGAACATGTGTGTCACTAGCCAATTAAGATTTATCCCAGCGCACACCGTTTGCGCGCCGCTCCCACAAGCTAACTGCCAGTGCGCATGCGTGACCTCTGCGCAAACGAGCGCAGACCTGGTTTAAAGTGCTTAAAAGTGCCTTTATGGCACTTTGATTGACAGGTCCTGTACTCAGTTTGAAAGTTTGCAAAGAAAAATAAATTCCCACTGTCAGTCTCGAACCCAGGACCTTGGTAACATTAGTCTGTATGACCTACCACTAAGCCATGCTTGCCTTACAAGAACACAGTGCTAAAATAAATATAACATGTAATAGTAGGAATCAGTATAAAGGCAATATAGGAGTTGTACTATCCAAAGCATGTCAGGTAGAGTTTCAATGGCCAAATTACTGGATTCCCATACTAGTTCAGTGTTAACAGAAACAGCCCTGCTACTTGTTAGCTTGTACATAATAAAGTAAGGTAATGTACATATATGAAGGTATGTATATCTACACATACAGATATATAAATATATATTAATACATATGAAATATAGTTGTAGGTGTCAGTATCCATACCCACTCACTACAGGAAACAGTGAAGATAAATGCAGCAACCAGAATCTGCAACACAGCCTGGCTCCTGTGAGACCTACTAACCCCTTTAACTGCTTAAAGGTGCCTCCAGCACTTTGATTGATAGGCCCTATACTCAAGTCACAAGCAGAATATAAGCATACTAGTAGGCCCTACCCCAAGACCATTGTAACACTAGTCTGTATGACCTACCACTAAGCCATGACTCTCATACAGGAATATAGTGCTAAATAAGTGGAACATGTAATAGTAGGAATGAAGATAAAGGCAATATAGTATGACTACTAACTAAAGCATGTCAGGCAGACTTTTATAGTCCCAATTACTGGATTTTCCCATACTAGTGTAGTGTTAACAGAAACAGCCCTGCTAATTGTTAGCTTGTACCCAATAATGTCAGCTAATGTACATATATGAAAGTATGTATATGTACACAGATATATATATATATTTATATAGCAATACATATGACATATAGTTGTAGGTATCAGTATGCATACACCCTCACTACAGGGAACAGGCAAGAGAAATGCAGCAACCTGAATCTACAACACAGCATGAAGCATGGGAGATGTACTAACCTTCACACTCACAGAACACTGTCAACCGCATACCAGCATGGTCCACACCCTACAATCTGAAAGGGCAACGCCTATCTCACATACCCTTTTATAGCAGTGTCCTGAAATCACAGTGAGACATGCAATCAGTACACACCTGGCTGCATGCAATTAGCAAATGCTGTCTTACAATTGGTGCAGAGGCCATCACATGGACCTATGCAGATACCTACAAAAGCAATGAGTACCCACACTACACTCATGCAATACATTCATTGCACAAAACCGACAGAGAAAGAGAGAGAGAGAGACAGAGAGAACAAAACAGAAATAAAGACAGCCAGCAGCAAAATCAGCAGCAGCAGCAGCAGCAAACTTCAAGCAGCACCAGTGACACACCAACAGCTGCCACAAACACAGGTAATGCAAAGTAGCAGGTTAATACTGCGTTTACTGTGACACCTCCAAATGTATCATAGTTCACTATCTATAGGTATGTGCATGAGATAGGTTGTGTGTACATAGTCCTGAAATATAAACATATGTAATATTGCTGTACATGTTACCCATACTTAACACTTCCATAGCTTAGAACACAAGGCCAGTTGTGCATATGATGCAGTAGTTCCCAGGGTCAGTAGAGGTTCCTCCTCAATGGTGTGGGACCACTGTGTATGTATGGCACTGTTCAGGTACATATCCTGTAGTATGGCCAGGGATTAATATCAGTCTGTCATGTGGTGCTATGTCCTCCAGGGGTGAATGTAGCACACATCCAGGGATACCATTTCATAACAGTGATGCTATGTGTTCTGCAATGATGAAGGTGGCTCTCACCTGGACATGTGAGAGGATACGGAGGTGACAGTCATTTGGGATAACTAATACCACATGTGTAGGAGAATGGGGGGGGGACCTGCACCTAAACTGTCTGAAACAATGTTGCCAATATCTGTGCATGTGGTGAATGTGAAGCATCTTAACACTGCTGACCACAGATGCCTTGCTGTCATGTGAATCTGCCCTGTGCTGCAGTAGCCTCTACTATTTTTATACAATATGCCTGTATCTGTACTCCACTGGACATGATTAATAAGTGGTGTGTAGTTGTTCTGGGTTAGATATGTGTGTGCACAGTACATGCAGTATGTGGGATGTCTGTGGTAAGCATATGCAAAGGTGCTGGCGGTGTGTGTTGTGGCTACCACTGGCCCAGTGGGCTGCATGGATAGCATCACTGTCATAACTACTGAATAACTGTGTAATTAAATGCATACATAGCAAGGTAGTGTACTGTGCTTGTGGTGTTGTTCGGATATGTAAATCCAGGCTGAGTAATGTGTGCACATCACAGGGTTGGGTTGGATGGCAACACACATCCAGTATGTAGGGATGAACAGACAGAATGTGTCAGACGTGTCGCCTGTGCAGAAGTATCCGGCCATTACCTGTGCATCCCCCACAACACACACACATGCAACATATGGCAGAAGTACTATAGCAGTACACACATGTTCATAGGTTCATACTAGGCTATTTGCCCTAGGGCATTGGTGAGCCTAGTAGAATGTGTTTGTCTTTCACCACCCAATTACAAGTTATGCTGCTATGCCCTTGTCCGATGTTAGTATACTGTGCCTCTGTCTAACAGTGACATAGAAGTGATACCTGGGGTACAACCATGATCTACATCCAGTCATCCAGATTCCTATGGAAGAGAGTCATTGAGGGACTCTGCCTAACCTGTAGTGTCAGCTCATTACAGAGTGAAGGGAGCCTCTCAGTCAGGAATATGCCCCTCCAGCATGTCCATGGATGTCAGTGCTGAGGTCCAGCTCTCCTGAGCATGTGGCTGTATGGGACTCTGATTGCCTGAGGTGCAGCATGTTCATTACTGCTGGGTAGGACATGGCTGTATATGACACGCACAGATTGCCTCTGAACCAGCAATAAGCCACTGAGTCCAGCGGGATTTACTTTACCTGGGAAGCATATGACATCTGTGTGAGCCATTGCATCCCCTTTATGAGGTACTGTTGTCCTGTACCAGTTGCTGTGGGTGTCTGGTTAGGTACATCCCAAAAGGTGCATTGTACGCAATTATAAGCTTGATGATGGATGAGTAAAGAGGCACAATGACCTCCCCTGCCATACATGTGAATCCCTCATGATTAGCTGGGCTATATAACATGTCTTTCAATCCACATTGGCCATGTGGTTGACAAATGACAGACCGCTACCATGTTTCTACCCCAGGTCCCCAACTACGTCTTCTGTACTCAATGGCCTAACACCTATGTTGTACTGTGCCACCAATGTGGAGGCGTGGGAATCTGCATTGAATACTGATACTCCCCTCCTTTGTTCAAGTGTTGTGGCCGACAAGAATGGTAACAGCTATAACCTGGTAGTACTGGTGTGCTCCTGTGAAACCTGAAACAGGTTCATGTTACTGCACAGATATCGATGTCCAGCATGTCAAGTAGGGTTTTGAGTGTGTGCATCCTTAGGTCTAGACTTCTGGTGTTGAGTAGCATCACTCTCACTTCCTCATCCTTTGTGATACAAATGGATGTGGGTTTGCCTTATGAGCCTTGCCTAATACAGGCACTATGGGTGTAGCAAGAGTCTCCACCAAATTCCAATGGGACAGGGTGACAGGTGCAAGCTGTCCCTAGCAAAGCATACCACCCCAAGATGGCAGGCATTGGCACACCTGTGAATGACACCAGTATGTCAGTCAATTGTTGGAAGGGATCATCGTGCCTTGATATTGTGGCATGGTTCTAGGTGAGGGTAGGATGCTACTCAAGGTCAGGGTCAAACTGTCTTGGGCTACGTGCTCAGAGAGCTCTGTACTGTCTCATGTCATGTAGTCCAGGGAGGAATGTGTCAGGCCATTCACACCAGCATGGACAGTGACTGAGTCATACCTGTACTTGCCTTGGGGTTACCTGAGTGTTTGTGTTATGTGGCAGGTCATAGTGGCCGACAGGCTGCACACCGTGACCCTCACCTCATTAAGCCTGGTGAATGTGATGTTAGTGTGCCTGATGATAGAGGCACCTAGTACAGGTGTATGAGGTGTGTTGTTTACTGTTAATGGCTGTGAGTGTTCAGCACATTGGCTTTGTGTGATATGTGTTACACATGTTCGTTAACGTGGTAGTGGTTGCATGGATGTCTGCTTAGGAGGTCTCTGCTGCATTGGCATAGCTGTGGTCCGAGCCTACAAGTATGTTTATGTGTGATCATGTGTTAGGTCCGCTGTTGTGGTAGGTCTATGTGAGACTGGAAGTGTAGTGTGTGGTCTCCTTGGCCACCTGACTGGTTATGGCGGTATTGAGTAGTCAGAGCCTAGCCTCCAGTTCGGTATATGGTTGCATCACTCACATGAGTTTGAATTTGTTGTTAGGAGGAGGGGGTTGTCTGTGTACATGCATCTGTTCCAACATTGTCTCTGGAGTACCACACTCACCAGCTGGACTGGGGAGGGAACTGACAACTGACCTCTGGACATGCTAGAATACTATTCTGAATTTTGTAATAATTAATGATTGAAAACAAGGTACAGTGGGGAGTGAGGGTGTACTGACATTACCTACAACTGCTGACTGATATAAAATCATCAGTGAGCAAGTGCCAGGTAACCTAAGTGCATTGTGTCACAATTAAGTAAATGCAACAATGAGAAGCAGTCACTTGCTGTCATGTGTAACATGGAAATACGTACAGTAAGCAATGCAGATATCAGTAGTGAGTCACAGACGTGTTGACAAGCTGTGTACTATGTGGAAGTAGCATACCAGTGAAATAACAAGCTAACAAATAACAAGCATATAAACAAAGGTAGATCCAGGAGGCCTGGATGTAGTGGTTGCTACAGCAAACAAGGTGTAGCAATGTCAGTAAGATACAGCTCAGATATGCAGGCACTATAAACCTGAAACCAGATGTCCCCAGCTATGAATGGCAGAGTACAGCCTATTGTCACACACGAGTGCAGACCACAAACCTTGTTAATGTTAAATAACTGGCCTGAAGGCCAACTGCCCATACCAGAACTAATACACGTGTACACTGGGCCCTCAATCAGCAGTGCCCAACATCAATGGATGAAAGATATGTGTCCTGCCACCACAGTGCTTGCCACCAACCTCCCTAATGTAAAACAACTGGTCTGAAGGCCAAGTGCTTAGTACAAATGACATAGAATGATAGCTACACTGTAATCAAGTTTTAACCAAGCAGTAATAAGTAGAAGTTAATACTCCCTGTATAGAATGTGTACCATGTATTGTTGAGATTCTATGCTGATAACCTGTTTGTGTACCTTTCCAGCTTGACATGGCTCCAAAAAGGAACCCATCATATTCTGCTGCAGAGGATGACGTGATTCACCAGAGCCTGGTGCGTGACTATGCCATCCTGTTCTCACGCACCACCAAGAATCAGCAGGAGAGGTCTGCACTGTGGCAAAACCTCGTTAGCAGGATAAATGATGTTGGCATGCATGATAGGACATATGAGCAGGTGAGACATCACTGCAGTGATTTGATAAGAAATGTCCGCCAGCGTGCTGCAGATATCTGCAGGCAACAGGTTGCCACAGGTGGGGGGGTGGCCACACATCCCCCCCTCACCAGACAGGAGGGGCTACTGCTAAGTGTTGTGGATCCAGCCCCAGAACAACAACAGCAACACCCATGCATCATGATGGAGGTTGGATCCACACAGCAGCAACACACTGAGCGTGCAGGTAAGATGCCATATTCATTTATTGTTATTACTTTTACATTTGTTGACACAGATAGTCTAGCTGGATATATGTCCATTTTCAGTAGAGGCCTGTGGAGAAAAGCTCCACACATAACATAATAAAGGCAGACAGACAAGTTGTTAATACAGACAGCCAACATGATAGGATTGTACACCAGCCTGTTAACTAAATCAACATACATGTAAGGAACTCAAACAGTTTAGAGTCATACACAATATACCGTTGGTTTAAAAGCAATCCTACCTAAAGCATAATGGTTATGCAATAAGGCAAAAGCCAGATACATAATAGTTAGGGCTCAGAAGGGTAGAGAAGTAGAAGTAGTATGAAAGATACAATGATATGGAAGAGGCAGGAGTCAAGAAGGGAAGTGAGGAAAGGAAGGAAGACAGTCAAGAGGATGTGGGAGGGATGGGAGAAGTAGGTCAGAGCATAGAAGGACATCAAGGTGAAAGAAACAGGGTAGAAGCTAGTTTCTATGCACAATGAGGGGTTAAAGGTAAAGAGAGGGTAGGGAGAGGGACGTTAGCCTGTACTCCAAGAAGAACAAAGCCAGTGGTTTGGGAAGTACAGTTTGCGGTGTCGTTTGAAGAGAGGTAAGGGTGAGATTAGAGTTAACCCCTGGTATGTACATATGACTGTTCTGTACACTGTTACTTCATGCACGCATAAGGTGTGCATGTGGTATGTATCTGTCATCATGATATATATACAGACATTATGTGCAGCTGATGTGTATAAGGTTACTAGTGTACTACTGTACTGTATCATGTGCAAAACAAATGGCACACATGTGCCCACTGACATTACTCTCTTCACACTTCCAGGTCCCTCCCATCTAGCAATGAGGCAGGCCATACATGCTGGTGAGTCTTTTTAACATTATCTGTAAAGCAATTTAGAAAACTAGGAAGAGTAGTGTAACTCTGTAGTAGACTTGCTGGTGACTGTGTTCACAATACCTGTAATACAGTTGTAGTAGATTGAGTAGTGTAACACGGTACTGATGTTTGTGTTTACTGTGGGGTGTGCATGTGTGCAAGCGTGCCTGTGCCCAAGTGTGCATGTGTGTTAGTGTCCATGAGTGCATGTGTCCATTTCTGAATGTGTGCATTAGTATTGAATTGCATCTCTGTCAAATATGTATGGAGACTGTAATCTGCGTTCCATGTTTTCCTCCTGTAGGTTCTGGTGCTGCTCTGGTGACCTGCAGCAGGGAACCTGAATCTTGTGCCCCAGGTACTGATGATGATGAAATGTCTGTAATGGTGCAGGAAGGTGTGTCTGGGTCCACCATTGGTCAGCCAATTGACAGTACACAGCTTTCAACCCCGTCAATGCGCACAGTCATCCTGCCGTTACATCCTTTGTCACCATTGTCCCTAGGTGATGGACAGTCTGCAGTGGACATAGATCAGGGTAATGTGGTACCTGTGGTACATGCATCCACACAAGGCAACCATGAGCCAATGGTACCACGCAGACAGTCGCCCATGGGTTCTCGTGGGGGCATCCGTGGCCGTACTGCCTCTGGCCGACGTGCCCAAGGAGGTATGTCAACCTCCACTATGTTTCGAACTGTCATGCAGGCACAGGCACGTATGGAAAGGTACACCAGACAGGGTCTGAGGGAGCTGAGAGAATGTCACACAGCCATGACAGATGGCATGCGTGAAGTTGCGAATGCTATCCGTAAATTCACAGATGTCGTTGACAGACGTTGTGGGGGCATAGAACAGCTGCTCCACAACCAGATGTCCATGGGCCAGGGCCATGGTGTGCGTTTGCGACGTCGACGTGGCCGTATGCCAGCAACAGCACCAGCTGGCAGTGGCCACGGACGACAACAGGCCCACTCGCGCACCTCAAGTGCCAGCACCAGCCCCAGCAATGCTGGGTCTGTGCCGTCATCAAGACGCCCCAGGAGACCACGTGCACGTGGCTCTGGACAGTCCCAACAGGGAACTGTGTCCAGTCAACACACCCCTGCTTCCGATGACAGTACCCAGTCTGGGTTAGTACCGGATACGGCCCGTAGCACCCCTGCCAGGCACAGGTACCGTGTCCGTGCCCACAGACACTGATCTGGATGACCTTACAGGTGCAGTCTGTGGCTGTCCACAAAACCCTGTACATGGCAGCCATTATGTGGGACTGTGTGCGTGCTTACACACATACAGAAACCTAACACCTAGGGCAAACACATACACATACACACACACACACTGCACCAACACCGGTCCACCCTGTACTGCTGCCCCTCACAAACACACATACACACACATGTCAATTGGTGTTACCAGTGGCTGGCTTGGGCATACCTAACCCACACCCTGTGCATATGATGACACTGTGCCACCTCCTGCATACTAGAACATCGGTGCAGGTAAAGGTAAACACGTTGCTGATGCACAGGGTGACTACATAGATGTGTATAAGTAGTAACATGTTGGTAACTGTTCACTGTTCCAGTATAATTGTGTGTATATCCCAGCAGTCCTGCTGCAGTAACTGTATGACTGTCCTCAATTGTTATATGCACCCATACTACTTACCAAAGTGTACCAGCTGCACACCATCACATGCTAACATTGACTATGGCAATGCGCATCTTGTGCTGTTACGTAGATTCAGCTATATGTAACTGTTCTGTCACACATGCATTTATACACACCCTGCTACCCACACACATGCACACGCTCACCTGCCATTCCCATTATTTATCACCCTACATGAGTAGCTGTTGATACATGACAGGTACACATTTGAGAAGTGCACTATGTTGTTTACTACTGGCGTCCCCTTCTCTACCTGTACTCACAGGGTGCAGGCAACCTCATCGGTTGAAAGATGTAATGTGCATCAGGTACTGTAGTACCCTGATTGCCACATCAAACATGTTTCCCATATGGAAATGCACACACAGACACATCCCACATCCACACACTTGCCACATTCAGGCTTCAGAGCACTATCTAGGTATATTTGGGTACATGTGCGTGTTACAGTAGCATGTAACACTATACTGAGTACTGGCAGTTGTCTGTTGTCATATTGTCTGTATAGAATAAAAGAATTGTTTGATTATGAAACGCTTAGTACCAACCACAAAACGAAACGAAATGTAATTCCAGGCAGAAACCACCAAACAAATGATAAAATTGGAACAGCTCACAATAAGGTAGATCCAGAAGAAAATAATCCAGTGTTTCAATGGAAAAACAGCTTTATTTAAACGCCACAATCCTGTTCAACGTTTTTCATCAAGATAAGACTTCGTCAGAATACAAACATCTACAGCAGTACAGTGCCTTATATAGAAACTACCCTACATGGGCAATCCTCTAATTACACAATTAACTAATTTAAAAGATACCACCCACATTAAAGAAACAACACAAACTAAAAAGCTTTTTTACAAAAAATGTGTGGTGAAGTTTGTAAGTTAACCTATAAGTACTGTTTTTCAAGGAATGAGGTTTAACCTATCTTAATCTGAAAGTGTAAATAACATTCATAAATGTTTATATAGTAACAAAACATATATATATATATTAAAAACAAAGATAAAAATACATCCTCATATTTGTTATACTGAAGTTAATAGCTCTTGGGTTAAAATATAAAATAATAATTGTTATTTAGAAATAATAATTTAATACACAAATCAAAAACTTTTTACATACACCTTGCATATATATAAAACATAACACTCGTACAATCTACATCCTAAAAAAGGAACACATGACGGGCATATTTGTATCCCACCCTCACAAGGGTATTTCTTAAACCATTTCAATACAAATTACAAAAATAGGCCACTTAAATCTGTTGTGCTTTTAATTTCAAATATGGTACAATAGATATGTGGTCATTCAATCCTGGGAAGCGATTGGATTCTAAAAGAATCTGCCAATATGTCTCCTGATGGCATAATTTTACTTCCCAGGGACCACCCCTAGCACTTTTAGCCACTGAATCCTGAACGAAGAACAGAAATGCTCTGTCCTCACAATTTATAGTGTGCCTGTAAAGGGCATTATTGCCATTACACTTCTGTATGTCATAATAGTGCTCATATATACGCCTTCGGAGAGGTCGTTCGGTCTTCCCAACATAAAATGATTGGCAGCCCTGACATACTGCCAAATAGACCACCCCAAATGAAAGGCAATTAAAAAATTTTTTTGCAACAATTTTCCTGTTTCTGCTCTCCAAATAAATCATTTCTTGATTTAAAATGTATTTACATTGCGAGCATCCCCCACATTTATATGTCCCTTTCCTTTGGTCTCTCATGCTCTGTGGTTGGATCTCCTGCTCCAAGATTCTTTTAACATTGAATCCTTTCCTATAAATTGTTTTAACCTTTCTATCTTTAAGGCTACTCAGATCAGTAATATCCTGAAAGGATTTAAGCTCTTTCTCAATAATGTTGGTTAACCTACCAACGTTTGCACTATAATCAGTCACAAACAACAGATGGTCTTTCTCAAATGTCAATAGGTCATTCGACTGTGTTGTCCCTAGGTCCAGTAAAACCTGCCCCAAAATGGGTTTGAATCTAGTGGACCTACCTAACGTGACCTCTTTTTTCACTGAATCAATCAAATGTAATGGGTAACCCCTGTCCAAAAACATCGAGGTTAATACTTCACATTCCAGCTCAAATTCTGAATCCTGGGAGGTCATCCTTGATATCCTAACAAACTGCCCTTTGATAATCCCCCTCTTTTGAAATCCCGGGTGTGAACTAAGATAGTGTAGGTAACTATTTGAAAAGGTAGGTTTTCTGTATACTTTAGAACTGAACCCAAAAGGGTTTTTCTTTATCGTAACGTCCAAATAGTTAACCTGTTCCATAGACACCTGATGTGTAAATTTCAAAAATGAGGTGGTAGAATTTATATATGTCAGGAACTCATCAATACTTTCAATGGGGCCAGTCCAAAAAATGCAAATGTCATCCAGGAATCTTGAGTAGTGAGCCCAGTTACCAATAAACTCACAGTCATGGATGAATTTTTTCTCCCAAACGGCCATAACCATGTCGGCGTAGGTAGGCGCACAGTTTGCCCCCATCGATACCCCACTGGTCTGCTGGAAATACTCCCCATCATAAAAAACAAAGTTGTTCCTCAGTACTAACTCTAAAAGACCTATAATCATGTGCACATCGTTGTTCGAAATAGTTGGACGTTCCCACAAGGCTTCCTCAATCCACTCCAAACCTATTGCAGTAGGAATAACCGTAAATAAATCTACAACATCTATGGTCAGGAAAATGAGGTTTGGCCTGCACAATTCTGGGGTGATCCTCCTCAAAAATTCCCACGAATCCTTAAGAAGATGGGTTTCCTTCCCCCAAACCTGTTTCAATTTCCAATCCAAAAGCTTAGAAATTGCGTGGGTCTTTGAACCTTGTGCGGCCACAATAGGTCTTAAAGGTGGATCTTCGACACATTTGTGTATCTTGGGAATTCCAAATATAGTTGGTACTTTGGGGGAGGGGGTCTCAAGGAAGGAGTAAGTATCAAACTCAATAACCTCCTGGTCAAGCATGTCCTTAATAGCCAGATCAATCTTTCGATATGACAGTAGAATCTCATTTATAGATGTCAAAGTATATCGATTAGAATCAAATAAAATGTCATTCATTTTACTCTGATACAAAATTTCATTCATGAATACCGTACCCCCACCCTTGTCTGGTTGCATGACCCTCACCTGATGATTCTGTGCCAGTTCTTGCAGTAACTGGCTCTCTGGATAGCTAAGATTGTACTCCACCTCACCTCGGTGTAATTCCTGGCGAATAAGTTTCTCAATCCTGGCCTCCAAATTACTAAGTTGGGGATGTAGTGGGGGATGAAATGTGCTAGATTTCTTAAGATGTAAACTGGGTGTGATCGGTGTATGACCAAATAGATGCTCCAAATTCAATTTACGAATGAACAATTTCAGGTCCAAAATACTATTAACCAAGTGGCTACCCCTAGAAGGAACAAACTTAAATCCCTTTGTAAATAGGTCAAAACATGTACTGGTAATGGAAAAGTCACTATAGTTATAAATATGATACCCTTTCCTACTATAACACTTATACAAACCAATGTTGGAAACAGAAATGTCCTCATTCATTGCCAACCCAGGTTCTGGTTCCTTTTACACCCCTGAATGCGTTTCTCTTTCCCTTGTGCAAAAATGGGATACAATGGGTAGGGTGGTCCCCCCTGCTGGTTCCTTATACGTTCTGATCTCCTTGGTAAAAAATGGTCACCTGAATTAATTATTGGATCTTCTAAATCCAATGCTTCCATCCCCTCCTCCTCAACTAAAATGGGGGACGTGGGTTGGTCCCTAACCTCGGTCTCCTCTTTCGACCAGGAATTCCTAAAATACATATTAGCACTTTGGGGAGGTTTAGGATATTGTCTCCCTTCCCTGTATTCCCTAAGGTCCCTATTTAGTTTGTTATGTTTCCTTTTAATGACCATGTCACAGTGTTTATCAATACGTTTACGAACCTCCTGATATTTGCAATTCTGGCTCTCAACTGTAAACAATAGGTCACTGGTAATTCTTTCATTACATTTAAATATTTCTTCAGTTAAACTTCGGATTTCATTTTCATTTCTTTTCATAATGGCCTGAACTATTTCAAGCCCACACCTATCAAAGGCTTTAACTAGGTCCCTATGGAAATCACTACCACAAACAACGTGGTTTGGGTACTTATGTACCCTCAACCCTTTGGGTACAATGCTTCTTGTAACACATTCAGATAAATACATATTGTCTAGTACTAGGTTTTTGTACCTGTGTAAAATGTCCTCAAGAATGTGTAGATTTTCATCATAGGAAATGCTCTCGGTGCAACGGGAGCTGGTGTTCCCAGAAAAAACAAGGTCCGGTTTTGCATTAACCCAGTCTGAGAAAGATAAATGGTCCAATGCCATTTGAGTAGTTAAAGTAGGCTGATGACACGGAATAGACGCTTCACCTCTGTCTTCACGGAAAACAGACGGTGTATGCAAAAGTTCCGCACCTCCGTTGGATGTGTTAGCCATAACACCCTGCTCAAATTGCTTCCGGCCCATACCATTTCGATTAGAGGTTGCAGGGGGAATTGCGTCGGAATTTTCAATCCTCGTCGAAACTGCTTTCAAGACCTCCCTTTGCTCCGAAATAATGGTCTTTAGTCCCTGCCCAATAGGGGTAAGCAGTTGCACCAATTGTGTCAGTTGACCCGTGAGCTGAGATAGATCTCCGGTGACCGACAATGCACCGGTCAGATTACCATCTGAGGTAGAATTGCCTGGAACAGCCTCCATGGTAAACCACTCAAAGAACAAGAAACGCTTAGTACCAACCACAAAACGAAATGAAATGTAATTCCAGGCAGAAACCACCAAACAAATGATAAAATTGGAACAGCTCACAATAAGGTAGATCCAGAAGAAAATAATCCAATGTTTCAATGGAAAAACAGCTTTATTTAAACGCCACAATCCTGTTCAACGTTTTTCATCAAGATAAGACTTCGTCAGAATACTATGAGGATGTATTTTTATCTTTGTTTTTAATATATATATATGTTTTGTTACTATATAAACATTTATGAATGTTATTTACACTTTCAGATTAAGATAGGTTAAACCTCATTCCTTGAAAAACAGTACTTATGGGTTAACTTACAAACTTCACCACACATTTTTTGTAAAAAAGCTTTTCAGTTTGTGTTGTTTCTTTAATGTGGGTGGTATCTTTTAAATTAGTTAATTGTGTAATTAGAGGATTGCCCATGTAGGGTAGTTTCTATATAAGGCACTGTACTGCTGTAGATGTTTGTATTCTGACGAAGTCTTATCTTGATGAAAAACGTTGAACAGGATTGTGGCGTTTAAATAAAGCTGTTTTTCCATTGAAACACTGGATTATTTTCTTCTGGATCTACCTTATTGTGAGCTGTTCCAATTTTATCATTTGTTTGGTGGTTTCTGCCTACAATTGTTTGATTATCCTACTCCGTTTTGTGGACATTACTTGAAGATGTGTTACCTTACATGTGTTATTGGTACCACCACCTTCTCTTTTGTAGTTTTGTTTGTATAGGGTGCTATCAACATCACTGCTTGTGAAGGGTAATGACCAACCTGCAGTGCATAGCCCCATGTGGCAAAAGCCACATCCCACCCCATCATTGTGCACACACACTAACCCCACCAACAGTAAAACACATACTTTCCATTTGCAAGATTCAAACCCATACCTAACTGTGTTATGACAGTAGAAACAGACACATTAGCAGAGTGTGCTATTTGCAGTAGTTGGAGAAATCCCTACTAATGCTGTACTTAGAGGGTGCTGACATCATCTGTGTGTAGGAGGAGGGATGTGCACCCTGTAGTGTGTTCTCCCAGTTGTCAAAAGGCAGTTAACCCTCCCAGCATAGTGCACACACATAAACCCCACTCATACTAACACACATATATTCCTTTTGTAGGATTCAAACCCCTACCTAACTACGTTATGACACTGGAGAAAGACGCATTAGCAGAGCATGCTATGCGAATTACTGGAGGACTTTACTACAGGTAATATAGTTATACAGTCCTGACATCATCAGTGTTTCAAAAGGGGAATCTGCATCCTGTACTGTACTGTCACAGTTGCTAATAGGGACATTTCCAACACACACATCAATGTGTTTGAGGTTTGCATATGTGGGGGATCCAGTACTCCAGTGTGATGAGTATATGGTTTGATTGCAACAATGAGGGACATACTCCAAGTGGTGAGCTGTTTGTACTCATGGTTGTGATGATCAGGTCTAGTATATCTTCCCTTCTTGTGGGAAGGTTGGTTACCTGTTCCATAGCCAAAGAATGTATGATCTATGTGAACCCTAGAGCTTGGGTATTGTGGCTTGTGTAATGTTCACAGTCTATGTTTGGGTAGCTAACGTCACCCAGTATGATGGTGTTTGCAGAGTAATCTAAACTGTCCTGTGTCAGCATGAAGGCTGTGTGGGAGTCCTGAGTTTGAGAGGGTGCTGTAAGAGCCCCTCTGTGTCTCTTGCCATGTGGTCCAGGGAGGTACGTCTCAGGTTGTTTGCACCAGCATGGACAATGTCTGCCTCATAGCTGTACTTGCTGTGGAGTGACCTGTGTGCCTGTGTTATGTGGCACATGCTATCACCCGACAAGTAGCTAACTGTGACCCTCACCATGCTCTGTCTGGAGGGCGGCACGTCTGTCAACAGCTCATGTCAAGCAAGTTCACACCCCTCATAAATGATGTGGAAACCGTCAAAGGCCCAAGGCCTGTTGACAATATGGACCAGACTGCAGATACCTCTATAAAGGCATTCTATGGACACATTCAGGAATGCATGGATCATGAAGCCATATATGAAAGCATGACCCAATTCTCCAAAGGCAGATGTCCTGGGTGATGGACACCAGCCATAAACACACTATACAATAGAAGGATGACGCCACTACATGATACAACAACCTCCCAAAATGTGAAGGCACCACTGATGAGTATTGGAAGACAACTACAGGCACCCATATGATTGTCTAAGGCCATCTTTGAGAGAGGGTTCCACAAGCCACTGAGGATAATCACAAGGCTGCCTGTAGTTATGTTAGTAACCTGGGTGGTACTATCCAGATATGCTCAGAGGTAATCCAAGATGTCACACAAAATACAAAACATGCAGACATTGCCATCATCCTAGTGGGCAGGTTCAATGCTGCCTTCTCCCCCCACCACACCAAAAGGGCACATATGTCTCGTGGCACAGTGCTGCCCCCCTGACATCACAGATGCTCAGTTAAGAGATGCCCTTCCCAAAGCAATAAACACTGCATCAATGGGACCAGACAGTGTCCCAGGCTGTGTCCTACATGAACCATGAGAAGAGCTACACCCAGACATAACACCACTGTTCAATCCCAGCCTTAATACACGGTATGTGGCCAGAGAGTGGCATACAGCAACAGTGGTCCCTCAACATTCAGGTGGTGCCTTCATGGATCCTGGACACTACTCGACCCATATGTCTGACTAGCTTTGTCTGCAAAGCTATGGCAAGGATCATCATGAATCTCACATATCTAGATATTGTGGACCTACAGACATGTCACCATACACAGTTTGGCTTTGTCAATGGCAAATCCTGCCTCTCCAACCAGTTTGATTTCTTTGAAACAGTCACCAAGGCCACTGTCAAGGGGAAGGAGGTGTACACAGCCTACCTGAACCTTGCATAAGCCTTGGATACAATACCCCAGTTGTGCATTCTAGGGAAGCTCACCAGTGTACATATTAACCCCTATGTCACTATGGGTATTGCACAGTGGCTCAAGGGCAGAACACACATGGTAGAATTGCTGGAGCCATGTCAGCCTACAACCTGGTACAAGTGGTGTCCCACAAGGCACAGCCCTAGGAGCTGTCATCTTCATTATATATTTATCATAGGTACAGGCCAACATGGAAGTACTGTGGCACAGCAAGTCGCAGGTGACTGCAAACCGGACACCATAATCATCTCACCAGCTAACACACGCACCCTCCAAAAGTAACTCTTGGAAACACATGACTTGTGCCACAGCCATGGCCTCAACGTGGCTGACAGAAAGCGTATAGTCATCCCCTTTGTCAAACACAGAGTGACCACAACGTACCACATATGTGTTAATCCATTAAGTGCAGACAAAGTAATTATGGACCTTGGGGTACACAGGTTGATAGCATTCTACCATTTGACAACAACATGGACAAAGTGGTTAGGTAAGCATGTTATATGGGCCACATCATCATGGGATCCACATGTAGATCAGGGGTGGACATTGTGCCCCTTTACTCATCCCTCATCATGCCCATAATTGACTATGATGAACCTCTCGGCATGCACCTTACCAGACACCTGCAGCAACTGGAGATACCACATATGTACCTCGACAAGAGGATCAAAGGGCTCAAACAGATGCCACATACTGACTGGTTAAAGTAACAGCAGCTCTACTCAGTGACATACTGCCTCTTCATAGGCAATCTGTGCCTGACATAGAAGGCCAGGTCATACCCTCAGTTAATGGCCATGCTGCATCTCAGAATATCCAGATCCCACCAGGATACACACTGGAAATACTTGAACCTCAGGAGTGACATACACAGGACATGCTGGAGGGGCACATTCACAACTCAGAGGCTCCCTTCATTCCCGAATATTATCCCAATAGAGGTTAGGCAGACTGACTCAGTGACTATCTTCAAGAGTGATATTAATGACAGGATGTGACATTGTAGGGTTACCCTGGGTATCACTTATGTGTCACTGTGAGACAGAGGCACAGTATACTAACCTTGGAAAAGGGCATAGCAAGACAGATTCACAATGCATGTTGAAAGGCACACACATTCTGGCTAGGTGGATACATGCCCTGGGCAGACATCCCTGTACGTACCTATGGACCTATGTATCTTTATCACCATTGTCCCTATGTGCTGTTAATCACCAATGTAATCTCAATACTATGGTAGCATGTGCAAAGGTCAGTTGTCAGTCACCTCTATGATACAGTTACATACAAGTCAGTCAGATGCATGGACACATATGACTCAGTCATTGTCCATGCCACCACAGCTGATGTGGGATGTCCCTCACTGGGATACATGATAGGGAACATGGAAGGGATCACTGAGCAAGTGACACAGGCTGGTAGACCCCTGACCTTGGTTGGCATCAGACCCTCACCAGGGATTCTGACAAATTACTGAATGCTAATGACTTCGTGTAGCTACAAAACCCTAGCTGAATGGTTCTTAGCATGCAGTCACTGCATTGCTATGGAATACTGTCTTACCACTCCCACAACAGGTGAAAACATGCAGCCCCTGTACATCAACAACATGTAGACTATATGCCCCAGACCAGGTGTGCATCCCTCACTACTAGGCTGATAGCATCTACATCTCACACTGTATGTACACATCCCACATGCTGCACCTGCACAGAAGACCATGGTCATAATGTTACTCTGTGCAAATACCATGTATTCACATGTGGCAGGCATCACACATGGTAACTATTGAAGGTCACAGGTACATATGTGTATTTGGTACACACATACATCATGTGTGCATTGCCATAACTGGTTTAATCAATGTCTTGCATTATTGTGAGTGACAACCCACACACATGGGCATTCTGTGTGTGCAAAACACACGTGGCATGTCTGTAATCAAAAGCCATACATAATTGTGATATCATTTAGAAAGGGGTATGTGCATCCTGTGGTGTGTTTTCCCAGTTGCCAAAAGGGATGTTTCTTTCATACACACACACTTACCCCCCTTCACACACACTTGCCACCTGCTGGATTCAAACCCCTACCTAACTAGGTTATGACACTAGAGACGGACGCATTAGCACAGTGCGCTATTCGCATTACTGGGAGTTTCCCCTTCCCCTGATATACTTATAGGGTGCTGACATCATCAGAGTTTAGAAAGTGGAATGATCATCCAGTGGTGTGCTTTTCCAGTTGCCAAAAGGGATGTTTCTTTCATACACACTTACCCCCCTTCACACACCCTTGCCACCTGCTGGATTCAAACCCCTACCTAACTAGGTTATGACACTAGAGACGGACGCATTAGCACAGCGCGCTATTCGCATTACTGGGAGTTTTCCCCTCCCCTGATATACTTATAGGGTGCTGACATCATCAGAGTTTAGAAAGTGGAATGATCATCCAGTGGTGTGCTTTCAAAGTTGCCAAAAGGGATGTTTTTTTCATACACACTTACCCCCCTTCACACACCCTTGCCACCTGCTGGATTCAAACCCCTACCTAACTAGGTTATGACACTAGAGACGGACGCATTAGCACAGCGCGCTATTCGCATTACTGGGAGTTTTCCCTTCCCCTGATATACTTATAGGGTGCTGACATCATCAGAGTTTAGAAAGTGGAATGATCATCCTGTGGTGTGTTTTCCCAGTTGCCAAAAGGGATGTTTCTTTCATACACACTTACCCCCCTTCACATACACTTGCCACCTGCTGGATTCAAACCCCTACCTAATTATGTTATGATACTAGAGATGGACGCATTAGCGCAGCGCGCTATTCGGATTACTGGGAGGTTTCCTTTCCCCTGATATACTTATAGGGTGCTGACATCACCAGAGTTTAGAAAGTGGAATGATCATCCTGTGGTGTATTTTCACAGTTGCCAAAAGGGATGTTTCTTTCATACACACACACTTACCCCCCTTCACACACACTTGCCACCTGCTGGATTCAAACCCCTACCTAACTATATTATGATACTAGAGACGGACGCATTAGCACAGCACGCTATTCGGATTACTGGGAGGTTTCCTTTCCCCTGATATACTTATAGGGTGCTGACATCATCAGAGTTTAGAAAGTGGAATGATCATCCTGTGGTGTATTTTCCCAGTTGCCAAAAGGGATGTTTCTTTCATACACACTTACCCCCCTTCACACACACTTGCCACCTGCTGGATTCAAACCCCTATCTAACTATATTATGACACTACAGACAGACGCATTAGCAGAGCACGCTATTCAGATTACTGAGATATTCCTTTTCTCCGATATACTTATAGGGTGCTTACATGATCAGTGTCTAGAAAGGGGAATGAGCATCCTCTGGTGTGTTTTCACAGTTGCTAGGAGTAACATTTGGACCAAGTGTGTGAGCATGCCCAGTTCAGCCTTCCCATGGCATGTTGTGTGAAAGATGTCTCATTTATCTAAGTGTGTGAGCATGCCCAGTGTGGGCTTTACATATGTTGAACTCTGCAGCCCATCACATTTGTGGATGAGTGTGACCTTCAACAAATACCTCCAGTTTATGGTTGTGTGTTGTCTGCCATGTTGTGTAGTTACTGTCCGAATGCTTTTTGTGTGAACAAAACAGGGAGTACACTGTGCCTGCAGGTTTTGCATGGGATACTTTGCACACAATTGTCAACATCCGTTCATACTGACTTAACACTGTAGCACTGTATAGTGTAGTGTTTCAGTACTTTCACTATGGTGGTCAGTATCCTGGGCTTTAGTCCTATCACTGCTTTACATTTCCATAGTGTGCAAAACAGCCTGGTTAGGGTCCAGTTGTGCACATCTGCACAAAGGCAGTGCCTCTACAGACCCTGGTAATTACTGCCCCATAAGCTTAACAAGTGTAGTCTGCAAATCTATGGAGAGGATCATAATTGAGCTCATAAACAAAGATATAGGGGACATGCAGACATTGTACCCATTCCATTTTGGCTTGGTCAGGGGCAGATCATGCCTTTTGTACTGGGTTGACATCTTCAAATTGGTCACTTAGGCCATTGTTGGGGAAAGGCAGTCCATACAGCCTACCTTGGCCTTGCAAACACTTTCAACACAATACCCCAGTCAGGTATTGTGGAAAACCCTAACAACTGAAATGTAAACCCATATGTCACAAGATGGGTTGCAAACTGGCTTAAGGACGGGACCCACAGGGTTAGAGTTGCTGGCACTATGTTAGACTCCAGGCTGGTCACAGGTGGTGTCACACAGGGCTCAGTCCTTGGCCCCATTGTTTGTCATGTACTTCCCAGAAGTACAGGCCAACATGGGAGGACTTTGGCTGACAATGTTTGCAGATGACTGCACACTGGGCACCATGGTGGACAGTGCATCACACACGGATATCCTTCAGAAGGGACTCACAGTAACTGATAGCTGGTGCCAGGGCCATGGCCTGAAGTCAAAGTGCACAACATGTGTAGACATACCCTTCAGGAAAAGCAAGGTGACCCCAAGCTACCATATAGGTGGCAATCCTCTAAGCACAGAGAAGGTTATCATGGACCTGGGGACCCAGGTTGACAGTCGCCGTTCTTCTGAGACTCACATTGCTAAAGTGGCTAGAAAGACCTTCTACATTGCCCACCTGCTCAGGATGGGATTCACATCCAGATCTAGTGGGTCATTGTTCCCCTGTACTCTTCACTTATCAGACTGGTGATCGAGTCAAATGCCCTATTCTGGCTGTATGTCACCCAACATCTGCAGCAATTGCAGACACCCTGAATGTCCCCCACCTAAAGGATCAAGGAACCCCAACAGCTGTCATATGCTGCCAGATTGAAGACACTCCCACTCTATTCACTCACATACTGTCTGCTTAGAGGTGACATGTGCCTGACATGCGAGGCCATGTCCAAACAGGGATTAATGGACATGCTCCACCTCAGAATCAGCAGATCCACCTGAACCACTAGTGCAGGTGACTTGCACCTTAGCAGGGTTGTATGTTGGACATGTTGGAGGGATGAAGTTATCACCCAGAGACTCCCTATGCTGTGTAATACAATCCCGGTCCATGTGAGGCAGAGCACCTTGCTGGCTGTGTTCAAGAGATATATTGACCTGTGGATGGAAGGTCATACGTTTAACCCGGGGATTGTCACGGTGTCACTGCTGGAGAGAGGCATGACACACTAATGGGCAAAGTACTGTTTCCATATAAGGGGTGGTGTATGCCAATGAACTCTGTGCTAGGCTTATACCTGCCTTAGGGAAGATAGCCTAGTATAAACCTATGTACCTATGAACCTATCTGACCATGTTGCATTATGTTCAGATGTGAACTACTTACAACAGCCTCATCCAACATCGGTAGTGTATTCCACAACATGGGTGTACATTGGCGAACACTAACGATGTGCCCTAGGCCATTTCTAATGCTAGTCGGAGAGTGTGTTTGTCCATCAACACATTGTAAGTGATGTTTGCCATGACATATGTCTTGTTTAGTATACTGTGCCTCTGTCTACCTGTGACATAACATTGATACCCAGGGTAAACCTCCCATCTCCCATGCACTCATTAGGATTCCTGTTGAGGGGACTCAACGAGTGTCTCTACTGACAACCTGTACTGGTAGTTTACTCATGTGTGGGGGTGGCTACTGTGTTTTGGATAATGCAGTACAGCCTGTCCTATATATGTCAGTGCTGGGGTTCAGGTCCCTCATGTGCATAGCTCCCTGCCATTCAGATTGTACAAGGTGCAGAATGTGCATTGATTCCAGCTTGGACATGGCTTTCTACATCAGGCACAGCTTGCATCTGGGTGGACAGCATGGCAGTGTGTGGAGCTGCACTCTGTGTAATCAGACTACACATTACATGTGTTCCAGCTCTGTCATACTCCTGGTGAGGTACTGTTGTGGACTTTACAGGTGCTGGATGTGTCTGCATGAGGTACACCCCACAGGGGTTGTTGTGGTAATTTCTAATGCTGATGAAAGACAACTGCAGAACCACAATGACCTCCCCTTAGCTAGATGTCAGACAGCATGGACCATGCAATCACAAATAAAAACAGGACCGTCTCCGCAAAGGGAAAGTGTCCTGTCTGGTGGACCCCAGCCATAAACAGACTGTATGACAGATGACGGTTACTAATGCAAGACAGAGCTACATCTCCAAAAGGGAAGACAGCTGTGATCAGCACTAGTAGAAAGCTACATTATCTCATAAAGACATGCAAGGTCAACTTGGGGACATAAATCACCAAAGACAATGAAGGTAACCACACTGATTTCTTCAGTTATGTCAGACACCTGGTTGCGAACCCTCGGATATGCTCAGAGTTGGTACACAACAACATATATTCCAGTGACCTGACAGATATTGGTAACATTCCGGCGGACAGCTTCAGTGTGATTTACCCCCTCCCTCACCCCCAAAAGAAGATAGTTATCACTGCTGTATGTAACCTCACTGTCATCTTGGATGTCCATGTGAGAGCCACACTCAGCAAAGACAAGTACACAGCATCCATGGGACCTGCTGGTATCTCCAGTTGCATGCTATGTGAACTCCAGAAGGGGCTGGACCCATTGATACAACTGCTATTTAACCTTAGTCTTGCTACAGGATATGTACCTGAACAGTGGCGTACGGCAACAGTGGTCCCACTCCATAGAGGAGATGCCTCCACAGACCATGGCAACTACCACCACACAAGCTTAACCAGCCTTGTCTGCAAAGATATGGGGAGAGTCATTATGGAGCTCTTACACAGACACATTACTGACCTACGGACCCTTGTTCCCACCTAGTTCAGCTTTGTACAGGGCAGATCCTGCCTTTTGCACCTAGTTGACTACTATGAAACTGTCAGTAGGGCCATCGATGAGGGCTACGCAGTCCACACAGCCTACCTGCACTTGGCTAAGGCCTGTGACACAATACCACACTCAGGCATCATAGCCAAGCTCAACAGCTGACATATAATGGCATATGTCGCAGGATAGGTTGCAAAATGGCTAAGAAACAGAACCCATAAAGTCAACATTGCAGGTGCCTTGTCAGATTCGAAGCCAGTCACAGGTGGTGTCCCACAAGGATGTGTCCTGGGACCCCTCTTAATTGGTATTTACTTTTCAGATGTGAAAGCAAACATAGGGGGGTTGTGGCTGACAAAGTTTGCAGATGACTGCAACCTAGGCACCATAGTGAATACATCAGCCGGCACACAAATACTACAGAATGCCGTCACAAAAGTGGATAGCTGGTGCCAGACACATGGCCTGAAACTGAATGCAACTGATGTGTATTCATCCCCTTTGGGAGGAACAAAGTACCCACAGATCAATACATAGACAGCAACCCACTGAGCACAGACAACAAATCAGACACCTGGGGACACATGTAGATAGTGACATCTCTTTTGACACCCCTGTTGCCAAAGTGGTTAGGAAGACTTTCTATCTTGCCCACCTTATCATGGAGGGTTTTCCATCAAGATCATAGGAGGTCATTGTTCCACTATCCTTCTCCCTTATCAGGCCCATGATTGAATATGAAGCCCCATATGGTATGTACCTCACCCAGCAATTGCAACAGCTGGAGACACCCCAAAGGTACCTACCATGAAGATCAGGGTTCTTCAACACATGTCAGATGCTTCCAGAATAGAGGAAATCCAGCTTTGTTCAGTGTCATACCGCATACATTACAGGTGTCCTATGCCTGACATACAAGACCATGTCCAATCAGGATTTGGTGGACATGCTCCACTGCAAGCAATCCAAATCCACCAGAGCCATGAGAGCTGAGGATTTGAACCTCAGCACATACATGTATAGGACATGCTGGAGGGACAGAGTCATAACTCAGAGGCATCTCACACTCTAGCTGAGTATCCCAGTCCATGTTTGACAGAGTCCCTCACTGACTCTCTTCAGGAGACATCTGGACAACTGCATTTGAGACGGAGGCACAGACTAGACAGAGGCACAGTCATGTCATTTAATTACGTAAGGGGGTCATACTGTGTCACTACTAAGTCAGAGGCACAATCATCAGAATCTATTCTGTACACTTATTACCAGTATAAGGGGTGGCAATAGCCACATCACTATGGCTAGGCTTATACATGCACTAGGGCAGATAGGCTAGTAGTAGACTATGAAACTCCAAGTAGTGTAACAAACCAGTAAAACACAAAAACACCGGAACAGATGGAAGAAGGCACACTGTAGACCACAATAAAGTTAAGCGCTTTTCGTTTATGTTCATTCATAAACTTCATCAGACCCTGGTCTGATGAAGTTTATGAATGAACATAAACGAAAAGCGCTTAACTTTATTGTGGTCTACAGTGTGCCTTCTTCCATCTGTTCCGGTGTTTTTGTGTTTTACTAGTAGTAGACTATGACACTATGAAACACCGGTGTATGTGTAGCTATTGTCAATCAAACAGTATGATGTGGTTTGGGGGGCTTGATATCTCCATGTATTCCAACATTGTTTTGTCTATTCCTTCTAGCATGTCTAGAGATCAGTTGCTAGTGTCCTCTCCTGCTCAGCTGGTGAACCTGGGAATATTGAGGCAATGTTACACTTGCCTCATGTACACTGACAACCCTCTCTTTCTGCCATAAAACACACATACATGTGAGAGATGCAACTATATAGCCAAAGTGGAGGCTGAGCTCTCTCAACATAGGACTAGCAAGACCAGAGAGAAGGTGAAGGTAACCACACACACATCAGAAATCCAGTCTCACATGGCACTATCACAACTTAAGATCATACACATAGACACTCTCGGAGGCTCTGATCAGGATTCTACCGGAATAGCAGTGGCCACCACAGCAGACACTCACACAACTGCCTCCACAGGGCACAGCACATGCAACACATTGACCACAGAGTCGGTGTGCCAAACAGTCACAGCCCTTAAGGCCAAAAACAATGCCAGACACACTTGTCTATGGTTACTCCATAGTCAGACACACTGACGTCCCGCTCACCAGATCGGGTACGGAGGAGGTCACAGTAAGCTGCCTATCGGGCACTGGAATCCACCACATAATGCAAGCACTCAGGTCACTCAACTGCAAGTACAGGTCTGACCCAGTCATTATCCATGCTGGTGTGAACGACCTGAGATATACCTCCCTGGACTACATGGAAAGAGACATAGAGGATCCCTTTGATTATGTAGGCCAGGCAGGTATGACCCTGACCTTCAGCAGTATCCTACCTTCACCAAGTATGATGCCACATAAACAGAGACAAGATGATCAGCTGTATTATTTTGCTTAGACTATGGTGTCATTCAAAGGGGGTCCAATGTCTGTCTGCCTGGGACGACATGCTGGACAGGCCATGGTGATTTGCAAGGGACGGCTTGCACCTGTCACCCCTGGGCTTCCGGATTTCGGATGATGCTCTTGCCACCCCATTGTGCCTTTTTTATGCAAGATTCAGATACTACACCTACCACCCTAGAACACAGTAAAGGAAGGACACTAAGGGTACTGCTGCTCAATGCCAGAGGTCTCAACCTCAAGCTGCACACACTCTATGCCCTTCTCAGTATGTAGCACATTGATGTCTGTGCTGTGCCTGAAACCTGGTTCACAGCTTCTGACAGCACCCCGGCACTATCGGGTGTTACCTCATATCATGCATTCCGGCACCAGCATCCGGACAACACCAAGAAGGATGGTGGGTGTCCATATTCATCAAGGACACCCTCACCTCATTGTTGGTGGCAACACACGATGCATCACACAAAGGTTCCATGAGTTCATACACTGAAATGCCATGGAACAACTGGTCCCAATCCCCTCAAGTGGAGGCAACATACTAGAAATCATCATCACGAACATGGGGTCACACTGCTCAACACCAGCAGTATACCCATCATTGGTGAGATCAGATCATGGACTACTCTCAGTGGGAGTCCACATCCCACCCACACCCCAGATGGAAAAACAAACAGTGAAGACCTTCTCAGATGCCGACTTCACATTTCTAAGGACTGGTGTGGTCTCTTTCAAGGCCCCCAAGCCAGTGGACACCATTACCCAAGCCACTGTCTCACTTACAAATGCCTTCTACCAGCACCTCCAGGACTGCATGGATCAGGCAATCCCAAACAAAACAAAGACTCTTTGTACCACAGGCAAGCATCCAGTCTGGTGGACCCTAGCCATAAACAAGCTCTACAACACAAGAAAGGGGCTACTACAAGATAGAGCATAATCCGTAGGAGGGAAGACACCCCTGCTCATTGTGAGTAAAACACTGGGTTCCCCCATACAATCATCCAAGGCAAGTTTTGAGAGTAAACCCACTCAGGACTCAAGGGACAATCATGAGGCCTTTTTTGCCTATGTTTGAAACCTGGGAGTGAACTCCCAGATATGCTCAGAATTAGTTCGGAATGATGTAGATATCACTGCACCTACAGACATTGCCAACATACTGGCTGACAGGTTCATTGCAGATTCCTCCCCCCCCCCAACTGGAGGGGTATCTACACCAGAGGATTGTAGCCCCCCCATACATCTCCAATGCTGGGGTGGGAACTGCTCTATCCAAGGCAGAAAACACTTTATCCATGGGACCAGATGGTGACCCCAGTTGTGTGCTCCATGAACTCAATGAGTAATTACACCCGCAGTTAGGGCAGCTGTTTAATCTTAGCCTCACCTCAGGATATGTGCCCAAGGAGTGGCATACGGCTATGGTGGACCCACTTCACAAAGGAGGTGCCTCCACCAACCCCGGAAACTACCATCCCATCAGCTTGACAAGCCTGTTCTGCTAAGCTATGGAGAGGATCATAATGGGAATTATAAATGAAGACATAGGGGACTTGCAGACATTGGATACAATCCAGTTTGGCTTTGTCAAGGGCAGATCATGCCTTTTAAACTTGGTTGCCTTTTTCAAAACAGTCACCCAGGCCACTGACGTGGGCAGGGAAGTCCACACAGCCTACCTTGACCTGGCAAAGGCTTTCGACACAATACCCCACTCGGGTATCATTGAAAACATCACCAGCTTAATTGTGACCCCATACATTACAGCATGGGTTGCAAACTAGCTAAGTGACGGAACACACAGGGTCGAAGTTGCTGGTGCCATGTCACACTCCAGAGCTGTCACAGGTGGTGTCCCACAGGGCTCAGTCCTGGGCCCACATTTGTTCAGCATCTACTTTTCAGAAGTACGAGCAAACACAGGAGGATTATGGCTGACAAAGTTTGACGATGACTGCAAACTGGGAAGCATAGTTGGAAACCCATCTGACACAGACATCCTTCAGAAGGGTCTCATAGACATGGATAACTGGTGCCACAGCCATGACCATACATTAAACACTAAACAATGCATAGCCATACCCTTCAGGAAGAACAAGGTTACCACTACTTCCCATCTAGGTGGCAATCCTCTAAGCACAGAGGAGGTTATCAGGGACCTGGGCACCCAGGTTGACAGTAACCTTTTGTTTGACACTCACATTGCCAGGGTAGTTTGGAAGGCCTTCTACATTGGCCACCTCATCATGCAAGGATTCACATCTAGATCAAGGGAGGTCATTGTTCCCCTGTACTCATCACTCATCAGACCAATGATTGCATACAATGCCCCATTCAGAATGTATCTGACCCAACACCTGTGGCAATTGGATGGGCCCACAAATTCCTCAACAGGAGGTGAAAGGGTCTCAAACATATTTCTTATGCTGCCCGACTGAAGGGATTCCAGCTGTATTCAGTCACTTACCGTCTGCTCAGAGGTGACCTGTGCCTGACATACAAGGCTATGTCCAACCCAGAATTATTGAACATGCTTCACCTCAAGACCTCTACATCCATCAGAACTACAAGGGCAGGAGACCTAAACCTCAACACAGATATTAATAGGATGTGCTGGAGGGACAGATTCATCACCCAGAGAGTCCCTATGCTGTGGAACAACATCCTGGTACATGTGAGGCTGAGCACCTCACTGGCTTTGTTCAAGTGAGATCTTGACCAATGGATGGAAGATTGCAGGTATACCCCAGGGATAACCTCAGTATCACTGCTTGACAGAGGCACAGCAAAATAATGGGCATATTATCCATCAACTTGAAGGGGTGGCAGAAGCCACAAAAGTCTGGGCTAGGCTTATTAATGCCCTAGGGCAGATAGCCTAGTATGAACCTATGAACCAATGCACATAGGCCTGGGGCAGTTCCTGCTATTAGGACAGTGGTCTGCAGCAAGCTATATAGTAGTAGTGGGTTTTAGCCATTGGTTTTTGACCATGGCTATTCCATGTTGCTTCTTGTTGTGGTACAAACATGGGTGTGTGGTTATCCATGCTATTTATTGCTAGTCACCCTCATTTTGTATCTTGTTCCATGTTTTTGCACATGTACATCACTGTATGACGTGTGACCTGGTAGTGTCAGGGTGCTGATGTGGGCTTTGACCCTGTTTTCTATTACAGCACTGATATCTACATTCTCTATACTGTGTGTGTTTACACTGCACACATCTTGATGTTTATACTTCTGGCATTGGGTAGCATTACATCTAGGTTCCTATCCCTTGTTGTACCCATGAGGTGGGTTTGTGTTTTTGTGGTTTATGATTCTTGCGGGTGGATGTTAGTTGGGGTCCTCAGGTGTGCATGTGGTACATGATATTACATTACTTAACACATGGCATTCATGCCTCAGGTGGTGCTGCAGGGCCACCTCTGTCGGATACACATACTACACTCCCTGTACATGTTTGACAGCAGGTTGTGTCATGTTAGGCATCCCTGTTACTGTATGAGTGAGTCAGAGCGGGTATCAGTCCCAGTGTTCCTACTGACCAAGCGTATGTGCTATCGTTGCCTCTTTGCCAAGGCCAGGGCATACTGGGCACGCCTCCTTCTGCCTACTGGGACAAGGTCAGGTTGTTCCTCCTCCGAGTCACCCCTGCCTGTGGTGGCCTTGGCAATGGTGGGGGGATGTTTGGCCCAGCCCTGTGCTGGTCCTGCTGCAGCTGTTTCCACAGGATCATATTATGTAGCATAGCACATATCATGATCATTTGGGTACATGTAGTTGGTGTGTACTGCAAGGCTCCACCAGATGTGTCCAGACACCGGAACTGTGACTTGAGCAGCCCAAACACACGCTCTATGATATTACGTGTTTGTCCGTGTGCCTCATTATGGCGTTCCTGTTCAGGTGTGTGTGCATTTCTGATGGGTGTCATCAGCCACGGCTCAAGTGCATAACCTGCATCCCCACTAGGTGTCCGTGTGGGAAGTCCCCATTGGCAAATGATTGGTACAGCTGCGTCAGATGCCAGATATGGGAATCGTGGTAGCTCCCAGGGCAGCCAGCACACACATTCATTATTATGCCCTGGGCATCACACACGACCTGGCAGTTGATGGAGGGGTATCCCTTGCGGTTAATGTAGGCTCTACCCCGCTCTCCTGCTGGTGCTTTGATGCATATGTGCGTGCAGTCTACAGCACCCAGTACCTCAGGGTATTCCGCTATTTGCTGGAAGAGACGCATATTGCTGGCCAATACCTCACGGGCATTGGGGAAATATACATGATCACTGACGTGTGCTGACATGGCATCCAGGAACTGGTGTAGTACCCTGGAGGCTGATGCCTGTGATATCCCCATCATATCGCCAGTTGGTCTCTGGAAGGTACCTGTTGCTAGTATTTTTAGGCCAACACATACCTTGGTTTCCACTGGGATGGGTTCCCCTCTGTTGGTTCTGTGTGTGAGGCGTGGCCTGCACAGCTCAACAATCTGCTGCAGGAGGTCTCTGTCCACTCTATAGCGCTCTACTATCTCCAGCTCATGTAACCCATGGTAGGTGACCCTGGGCCTGTATACTCTTCTCCTTCTCCTCACTCTGGGTTGTCTGTCAGCATCTGCATTGTCACCACCCTCAGCAATTCGCCTATGCCTGACTATAATAGCTATGGCAGCCCCTAGCATTTCTGCTCTGAGTTCAGCTTTTTTCAGTTTTCAATTCTGATAGCTTAGTTTCTGGCAGTATCTGTTGTGAGAAACAGCCTGCACTGCTCCTTGCAGTGTTTTAAGTGCTGGGTTGGGCTTCTAGTCTGCCTGTGTAATTGCCTGCTTCTAATTGTTTCCACCAATTAACTCCAGTAGTATCCTCTGGCAGTTTCCCTGGATTTTAGTTGTTTCCTGTTTCCTTTCTGTTTCCTGAGGGGGAGCAATGTGCACACTAGCTTAAACACGCGTACACATCCTTACACGGTGTTACACGCGCGCACACATCCTTACACGGTGTTAGCTAGGCTGATTCATGCTAAAACGCGCACACACTGCCTTACACACGTGCACGCCCGCGCAAACCGTTGTAAACTGTTTGCAACACGCTCCCACATGTTGAATCTGCCTAGCACACGCGCGCATGCACGTATATCAAGAAACTTTGAGTGTAGGGATAGCGTATACCCTCAATTTCTTGACTTCCCTAGTGTTCTGTTGGGACACACCTCTCTCCCTGATGTCAGTCTGTCATCTCTTACCTTACATTGCCCTCCAATCTGGTACATTTATTGCTATCATCCCCCCCATGATGTCACCTACCTCTTACTCTGTTCCTCCCCCGTCTCTAACTCTTACACTACTCAGACAGTGCTCATTACCTATGTGACAGTGTGATTCAGTATTGTAACCCTCATTTACATAGGATTGCCTAGTAATGACTAGTTACATGTCTTACACGGAGCTTCCCCCCCTTGACAACCACTAAACGGAGGCCATATTTTTTTGGTCTGCAAGTCCCTCCATTGACATTCAATGTAATAAATAAATCCCACAATTGTGGGTTTATAAGCTTCGGTTTTCAGTTTTAGGTAGCACCCGTTTGCTGGTGTGCGCTGTAGTTAAACACAAAATCCCGTGAAAAAAAAGTTATATAACTTATTTTTGCAACACTTTTCATGCCAATGGCCACATATTTGGCCATTGGCATGCTTAATGAAACATATGCACCCTTTATTTGGAGCTGACATAGCTCCGTTTTTAATTTTGCAGAAATGTACTCAGTTGTCAGCTGAGTACATTTCTGCAGCTAACACGTCCGTTACACGGACTGGTTTCTGCTTCGTGGATCGCTCAAATACCTCATTTGCATATCTTTGAGCTGCAAATGAGGTATTGAGCATTTCCACGCCCAGTCCGTGTAAGAGACGTGTTAGCTGTCTCTTACACAGAGATTTGGGCTGTTCCTGAATCAGGAGGCTTACACGGAGGTTTACACTACTCTTGAACTCCGTGTAAGCCTTCCTGAATCTGGCCCAGTGTTTTATACTAACGGAAAAAGTCCGGGCGACCGGACCTTTTTCCGTTAGTATATTGAGGGATTTACAACGGGCACGCTGGTTGGGCTGGCCAATCAGCGTGCACGTTTTAGAGGAGGAATTGTATAATAACCATTTATGTACCTATGAACTTGATACCTGTAAAGAGGAGATTACTATGTAGAAGTATAAAACTTTTGTGATCATTTTTTGATTTTAATGCATTAGGTGGAAAATAATAATGAGGTTTGTACAAGAGCAATACTGATATATTGATAGATATGGCTTAATTGGAATTGTCAATTAGAATAACTAGTGGTGTGAATACTGGATCTCTAGGTGATGGTCACTGTTGATTTGACATCCTAACTCCATGTACACAATGGAGGAAAGTAGGGGGTGATGCTCATAAGATTTAGAATAAAAAGGGCTCTTGGTATGGGGGCTGTTACAAGTGAAGGACAATTTCCTTGACAGGTACATATTGAAGGATATTTTACATTTAAAGAGTATAAATTCAAAAAGTATAACCAAGATATACTGCTGCTTTAATGAAAAAAAAATCTGAGTTATGCTTGACTGGTATATCTGAAGCAAAATAAAGAATTCTCAGCATAGAATACTGCATCCCAATATTATACCTCTATAAGTAATATTAGATTGCATAGTGTGATCTTGCTTGTATAGCATTTTAAACTCTGACTGGATTTTAAAAGTTTTCTATGCCCTTGGGACCAATGGATAGGGCAAAATGCTGCAGTGTTGAAAAGTGGTGTTATTAGAATCAGAAAATGACACAGAAATAATGTGAAATTGTTCTGACTTTCTATGGGGAGTTGAACTTTATCTGACCTTTTGAGTAGAAAGCTGATCAGTCAAAGATATGGATGGCAGTCTGGCCTTGAATGAGACACTGTGCAGTTAATAAGAAATAATAAATCAATAGACTGCATGTCCGTATCTTAGCTTTACAATACTCCCACTCCTTGCAAATTAGACTTCAAAGAGGTAGATAGTTTTCCTTGAAGAAAGAGTGTTGTGAACCAGGGATATGAATCTGAAACTGTGAACTCTGACATTTCTAGAGGACAAAATACTTTTTCTTTAAGTCTCAGTTTACCAGTCTGTCTCATTTTTAAAAGCTTTAGCTTTATCATGCAGCTTAAATATTGACGTAATAGCATGCTAGCTGTCTGTAAAAGGGAAAAATGATCTGTCTTAAATATTCCTGTCTGCTTTACATTCAGCTATCCTATGGATTTGACAAATATGCTAACAATTTTTCATACCCCCACTGTAGAAGTATGACATGTTTATTTTGAGAATTCCCAGTCTCCGAGGTTATGAAACACCAAAACTGAATTTCTGCTTATAACTTTACAAAGGGATCTGATTTTCTTTACTTAATTTATTCTTCTAAAGAGTATGCAACTGGAATTCAATATCTCATTTATTGTGACATCACACTTTCGAGAAATGAAAAACACATGAGCAAAATGCTGCCTGGTGACCTTTCAAGGTCATAGAACAAAACCAGTTCATTGTCATAGCGTAAAGTTTGCAACTGAAAGAAGCATAAGCTAGGACTGATTCAGAGAGAAATGATAAACATGATAATTATTAGTTGCCATTGTATTGTCACTAGCTATTTGCCCTTCTCAGAACAAATGGCATTTTACCTGAGTGAACTGCAAAATGTGTTAACAATAAAACTGACATCATCAGAGGAGCCAAAATTTGATATTCTTTAACAGAAGTATTATTGTATTGATGCAGCACAATCCTCAACATGAGCTATTTAGATTTCTCATAAAATATTCCAGCTGCTGTAATCCATGGTTATATGACAACTGACAAAATAATTTAGCCATCCCATTCTAGAGAACTGAACCATGTGCATGTTGTCTCAGACGAAATCATGTAAGCTGTGCCACACCCTATTTGATTAATGCCTTATGGCCTTGAGTAGAATGACCAGAGCATTTTCTTAGCACTGCAGATATTTTAGACTTAATTGTTAGTGCTATCCAATTTCTTTGCTCACCGAGTCTCCTCTAAGCACAAACGTGTTATTGATTATTGCTTAAGGATTAAAAGAATCAATAACCCTATAAATGTAAACGCAATAAGAATGAACATGAAGGAGCAAGTAAAAGCTGTGCTATGCAGACTCTAAGATCACTGCAGTGATACAAGGATTCTGAATAACAATAGCGTCTTCTCATAATTCTTTATAACTCCACAAGTTATCATTTTAGCAATATCCCCAAAATGTGTCCTACCCTCAGAAACCTAGTACAACATCACTCAGCCAAAAGGCCTCTTAGATCATCAAGCAAAGTACTACTAGAAGTCACCAACAGCTACAATAGCTTTGGAGACGCACTATATAGTAGTTCAGTGGCTAAAACAAATGGAACTCTCTCCCCACTAGCATACAAAACACATCATCCAAAGCCTCCTTTAAAAACCTCATTAGGAAATATCTCAAGCAAAGTTGGCAGTGCCATGATTGCTCCCCAGACTAGTGAAAGCGGATAAGGTACCCATACTAAGCCTAGAGTACTTGATAATAGTTTTCACTCTTACTCACAAACACTCGCTAATGTACATTGTATGTACTGTACCTGTGTAATATGTACGTATTCTACATATGTTCCAAATTTCAGCTGTACACCACAAATCTATTACCTTTATTTTTAAATTAATATTTTCGTTTGTTCTCTCCACTGTAATTGTTGATGTGCTGCATACCACTGTAAAAACATGTCTATTCTAATTTGTGTGTATACTGATCATGTCTTGTTTGTGTCTTTCGGCTTTTCCCAGTTAGGGGTTGCCACAGCGGAACTCCGGTCCGCTAATTATTGGCAGTAGATTTTTACGTACTGGCTTGCCGGGCCTAACGCACAACCTTCAACGAAGGAACGCCCATTCACGCATGTTGCTATACAGAAGACGCTCTAACTGAGAATCGAACAGGCAACGTCTAACTGTGAGGTGACAATGCTACCGCACCACCACCGCAGTGTATACTGATCATGTCTAAATATCTAAATTTATCTGTAATTTTTCTATGTGGAGCTTTTCTCCCTGGGCCTCTGCTGAAAAAGGGCCTTTTCGGCTCAGTCAGACACCCCCGGTTAACAAATGTAAAATAAAAACAATTACAACTGAAACAATCCTTTTTATAGTGTAAATACTGAATCTGCTGTAGAGCTATTGAATAAAAGGGGTTTTATGCTATACCCAAGGGTAGAAAGGAATTTAACTGTGACAGGCAAGAAGTTTAATTTCTTGCACACAGAAACCATGTTTTGGTGCTGCTTTGTTTGTAGTACATTTGGAAAAGCAAATGTTGGAGTGGAGTATGATGAATAGGAGTCCAATGATTTGGAGTAAACTCTGCAGATTAGCAGTCTTAGTAACATGGGGCAGCTGCAAATTGTTACATACCAAACATAATGCTCCTGATTGTGACCATATTTTCCAGATTTGACATCACCACCAGGCCCACAAGATCTGGGATAAGTATTTACTCAGTATGACTTTACCACCAGGCCCTTAAGATCTGGGATAAGTGTCTTTTGCTTCATTTTATTAGTGCATGCCATGCTAGCTGTGCACTTATATTATGCTTTAATAATCTTGCTTTGAAATTGCTTGTTGTTTTTTCCTGTTAAGAGTAGACAGGACCAGGCTATTTGTAGGTTGCAACTTGCTGCAGACCTTTAAACAAATGTTGTTGCTACTGGCCAGCTTGCTGTTTTGTAATACAGTGACCGTGTATTTTGCACGGCATAGTTTTATGCTACTTGCTGCCACTGGATTTACTGGTATTTAGTTCCCTGTGAACAATTAGCCACTCTTATGTGCTTGGTGACCAGTGTGTGCTTTTTAGAAAATGCACTGCCATTAGTTTTGCTTAGCTGCACCTTTAGCAGCAGCATGTTAACTGTTATGTTGTTGTAGCAGTCATTCAGTTACTACTCTTGTCAATTATTGTAATTGCACTTGCCTTGCAGTTCCTACCCTTTGTGCTTCTTTTTACTTACAGCATCCCTTACTTCTTGTAGGATCTTACGTTGCTTGTTGCTTTTACTTACAAAATGATTGTTTTTGGTTTACTTCCAATGCTACACATTTGGTCTGCACTAACTATATTGGAAACTTTTTGTACTTAAGATCCCTTCTACAAACTTAATACAAATTATATATTAGTTAGCACTCACACGGTAAGACATTTACTCAGCTAACACTCACATGGAATATGATATCTATCCACCTGACAGACATGGAAGAACAATCATCTCGTATACCTTCTGCTGCCAGCCTCATCACGCTTGGTATTCTCAGGTGTTGCAAGAACTGCAAAATGCTCACAAGCAATGAGTTTATTACTTGACTAGTATCACATGATCTGCCAGACATACAAGCATTTACACAACATGGAAGCAACCTTCTCACCTAAAACGATGGTGTGTGAGCACTACACATTACAGCCACACTACTGCAGGTATATGCAAAACTAACATAGATGGTCATAAAGTCACTTCTCAAGCCTCCTAGAACCAGAAAGAGCAAGTCTCAACATGCACAACATACCACTCTCACTCATAAAAAGTCAAAAAATGTTGATTGTAGTATAAACTGTCTCCAAGTCTGTAAGCACAAGAAGTAATATTCAAGTAATTGGGGACTGTTAAGCACTCTGATGTGCTTACAAGACTGGACAGTGACAGGGTGATAGTTGCCTCAGCATTATCTGGATCCATAATGTTATGAAGGGTCTTCATTCCCTCTAGCCAAGCAAATATGAAAATGTCCAGTTGGTAGCCAATGTTCACATGAATGATTTGTTGTGCTCAATCCTGAGGGACTTGTAGAGATATATGTTGGACCTCACAATGCATGTGACAAATGCAGGAGAAACTCTGATCCTGGGTGGAATCCAACTTTAATGTGTAACAATACCTAAATGTAAAGATAACATAATTGGCTTCAAGCAGGTTGGATTTGTGAAGGGTAGGTCATGCCTGCTCAGTCTGGGTGACTCCTTTGAGTCCATCACCAGAGCTGTGGATGAGGGCAAGGTGGTACACACAGCCTATCTAGATCTTGCCAAGGCGTTTGATACCATTCCCCATTCTGGAATCATTGATAGACTCACTAAACTAGGCATAAATCCCCAAGTCACAAGGTGGGTTGTGAACTGGCTCACAGATAGAACTGACACTGTGAGGGTTGCAAACTCCAAATCTGACTACCGACCAGTCATGAGTGGTGTCCCACAGTAATCTGTCCTGGGTCCCCTTCTGTTCAGTATCCACATCTCAGAAGATCATGTCAACACAAAAGGACTCTGGCTGACCAAGTTTGCAGATGATTGCAAACTGAGAGCCACAATAGAATCCCCAGCTGGTGTAGACATCCTACAAAGTGGCCTCACTGAGACCAATGACTTGTACCAGAACCACAGCCTTAATATAAATGCCAAAAAATGCACAGTTATTCTCTTTGGGAAAAACTCTGTGCCCATGAACTACCACATCAATGGTAATACACTAAAATCAGAAGGTGTAATAAGAGATCTGGGAACACAGGTTGATAGCAACCTCTCCTTTGACAACCACATTGCCAGTGTGGTTAGAAATTCCTTCTATGTGGCATATCTCATCACAAAGGGTTTCTCATTTAGGAAGAAAGAGGTCATTGTCCCTCTCTACTTGTCCCTCAGTAGACCTATTACAGAATACAATGCCCCATTTGGCATGTACCTCACTAAATACTTGCAACAGCTGGAAAGGCCACAAAAATACCTCACAAAAAGGATTCTAGACCTTAAACAGATGCCCTATATTGGTAGACTCAACTCCAGCTATACTCAGTCTCATATCACCTCCTTAGAGGCAATCTCTGCTTAACCTACAAAGCCATGCCTGGTCAGGAGCTGTTAGACATGCTACATCTAAAAAAAAAAAAAAAAAAAACAATCCTGCCATGCCACACACTCCAGGGACCTCAACCTCATTACCACATTAAATAGAACATGCTAGAGGGATAGATTCCTAATCCAGAGACTGCCCATGTTCCGGAACAGACTTCCCATACACATCAAGCAGAGCACCTCACTGACCCTCTTCAAAAGAGATCTTGATGAGTGGATGAGACATAAGAAATTCTCCCCAGGGATCACCTTAACTGCCCTGCTCAATAGGGACAATGGGAACTAATGTCTGTCAACATTATACCAGGGATTCCTATCTGCTAGGATTACATAGGCCCCAGGGCCATTAGCCTAGTACTCACCTATGAGCCTATGAAATATTTATGTAGTTGATGGCAGTCTGGGGGATGTGGGCTAGTATGTGTCTGCCTGAAATGAGATGTTAGACAGGCCAACTTGCTTTGCAAAGGATTTTATTTTATTTCATTTTACAGTTTGATAACATAGTATGTGAAGTGGCCTATTGATCCTTTGTAGCTACAGCTCAGTTGTAAGAGTACATTAAAATTAGTTTACAGCAACACAATTTAGTATACAAAGTAGAGAAAGTTATAATTTAGTACGAAAAAAATCAGAACATATGTACATAGCACAAATTAGATAAGCAAGCTAGAAAGTATCACAAAACTTTAATACATGCAGTGTCAGATTATAATGGAGTAAAACAGGTGGTTCCATGGCCAGCCAGCAAAACAATTTAACTTATTCACCAATAGTGTGACCTGCAGAATAAAAATTAAAAAAAAAAAACTCTTCCTTTTTCATAGTCCTGCAGATGAATGTAGTTTCCCAGTACAGGAAATAATAAGTTCCACCATCCCCCAGTACAGCCAATAACTATAGAAAGTCTATTTCTGATATATTTTATGAAACAGATATAGGTTCAACCTCCCAACCAACAGCAAAAAGCTGTAGGTTCCACCTCCCAGAAAGCCCAGTATAACAGCAGTTACCTGACAGGCAGAACATCACTAAGGCTGGTTGATGGACAAAGCAGGCAAGCAATGCAGCAATTGACATTTGGATTAAGATACGACAGCACCAGCACAATTTTAGAAGACAGAGGGGGCTGAATCTACAGCCTGATTGATCAGCCTTTATTTTGAATAAAGCATTTAAGCTAGTGGCCGAAAGATTAGCACAGAGAATTGTACTGATGTGATGATGGATTTACAGCACTGATGGGAGAAAGTGCTGATGGACTTTTGTGGATCAGCTTTAAATGAAGCTCTGATTGACTTTGATGATGATTTTAATCTGGCTGAATGCTCAGTACACAAGTAGGTGATAGGTGTATGTGTGTGTTTGTCTTGAATTCCTACAATTATATGAGTTCCACAGTCATACAGTCATTAGAGATATAGTTTTATAACCATTATCACAGAATGTTTCCTTTTTTTGACAACCTTTTAGGAAAGCTGTCTGGTTAAGTGACTTGCTTAGAGTCACACAGTAGGCTGAAAGAACTACACATTGTACTCTTGACTTCAGGAAACAGCCTGTTTAGAGTTTACAGCCCTAACCCAACCCTATGTGCCATGTACCTGATCATCATTATACACTACATTTTCTGATAAATCACTCAGGATTACAGCCAGCCATTAATGCCACTCATTAGACGTTCATAATTTTGTTGTTCAAAAAATGCATGTTGCTGCAAAACCTACTGTTCTTAAGTGAATTAGAGCTGGCTGGCAGTTGCATTCACCAGCTGATCCAACTTAAGTCTCATTAAGTCAATCAGTAACACAGGGAAAGAAGTAACAGTTTCCTGTATTGAGATTGGACTTGTGTATAAGTTTTGAACTGCTCTCCTTTCTTCAGGACAGCACAGTCTCAGAGTCAGTAGCAAGAATGCTTATTTTAATATTTTTTCTGACTTTTAATAAGTAGATAAGTTGTAATGTCTTATCACAGCATGTAGACTTTTTGATGCACTGGTCCTGCCAACATTTTAAATTGATGAGCTTATGCTCAGTGCACTTGCTGTCAGAATAATGGACCAAATCCAATAATTGCTTATCAATCCATTTTTATTTGCTTGCATGCATGCAAAACAAACACAGTGAAACCTTTTGAAGGCATATCCAAATTAATCAAAAATTTGAAAAGATTATCTGGAAGAAATAAACACTACTGAAACTCATAGCCACACTAAGTAAGTCAGTCAGTTTCATAAACTTGTAGTAGCAACTTCAAATATCTTTCAACACTGATTATGTTAATGAATATGTAATGGGTTTGACAGTTCTATGTAGCAAATGTACAATGCAGTTCTAATGCATTTTTTATTAATAGTGATGTAGAGATGATCTTGTGTATTATGAAACTGAAAAGACAGGGAGTATGATTTTTTGTATGCCTTAGGTGGTGTATAAAATCTTTATTTAATAGTACTATGACAAGTACTATTTTCTGGAATCATTTTAAAATAGCCCATACCACTTTCCAATTGCCATAAAATGCAAATCAGAAAGTCATAACTCCAGCTGAAAATTCCCCATTTTAAGTATGGCAGTTTAGGTGTTGACAGCACACAATAGCAGCATGTTCTTTATTTAATTCAATAGTATAATGGCAGATGGTGATTTTCATAAGCATGTTAAATTGTTATGTTGCCTTTCTATTGCAGTAGAGTGCCTTGCAAAATGTTACAGCTCAGGTGCTTATTACCAAAGAATAATGTTATATGGTAAACAATGTGCATTCTTCGGTCTAAGTAAAGCAGAATGTTGCAGCTCCATTTAAAAAAAAGATTAGACTACTGAATATTACTTTGCTCAATTATTTTAAAATAGTGTACATTATTTCACAGTTGGTTTAGTACAATGCAAATATAACAGTTCTATTTGAGTCCCATTCACCATTTCAAAGCTCCTGGCAAAAAACTACAGTTTAGGTATTTCACAGTAGTGCTTATTACCACATAATGTTGTTAAGATGTTACTCCATCTGGTAAAATACAAAGCAAAATGTGACCGCTCTAGTATCTTAGATTGGAACTTATTGCTAATGAGTTGTGTTCCTTCTTTTTATCCATCTGAGCTGTAGAAATGTTAAATACTCTTTTTTCAAGTTAAAGGCTTTATGGCATCATTTGTAGTAATAATTTTTTTTGTTAATTTTCTTTTTCCCCCTTTATTTCTCATTCACTTGACATGCTTGATAAGATACAAATTTGTTCCTAGAATAATCAATGCTTTTTTAAACTTCACAACACATTTTCATGTTAAACATTATATAACCAAATGTGTTCTAAAATGGATTTTTAAACTTTATTATAAGAATGAAGTCAACAATAAGAAAAATGAACTATGTTTCAACTATTAGTGTCAATATAATTAGATATAAAATATTTCTTAAAAACAAAATTGATTAATTACAACTGTTCAATAATCAATCTAAATTTAATAATTTATTCAAAGTCTTCTTAGATCTCATGCCTATAAGTGTAATTTCTCTTTGACACACTTCACTAACTAGCTTAATAAATTCCTTGAAGTTCAATGCTGACTACTTTTCCAATTTAAGGTAATTACTTTTCTTGATGCTGCTAAGAGAGTCCATACTAAAGAAAAATCATATGAATTTATATATTATGGAACAGAGGCATTCATCAGTATCAAGAACTCAGGTATCACACATCAATCAGACCACAGAGCTTTAAAAAATTCTTGAAAATCATACTACTACTTTATACTTTTATCATAACCGTAAATCATATGATACCAATCTGCCCTTAAATGCTTTTTACATCTCTAACAAGTAAGATAATCTTTTTTAAACATTTCATTTATTTGGTACTGAGTGATAAAGGTGCTATGCACACATTTCCAAGAAAAATCTTCCAATATATATATTTGAAGATATAGAACCAACAAATTTTAAAATTAAATCATTAGAAATTGTTTATTTTCAGTAAAAAAGGAATTATCCATATATTACCATTAATAACTGAACAGAAATAATCTAACACTGAATGATACTTTTCAATTAATACTCGTAGCCATTTTTTACATTTTTTTCAAACTTTAAACTAAGATTATAAATAATCATTTTATAAGCCATAAATAAATTGCATTTCTTTACAATATCCTCTGTGATAACAATTTGTCTTTTATTAAATTTGATCAATAAATATTTTAAGATATAAAATTTGATAATATTGCTTACTTGTATAGCCTTTGTAAACTATCAGTAAAATAGTAGAAAATATATATTTTTAAGAAGGAACATTAAAAATTATTTTTCTGCTAGATGCAAGCAATAAATTAAATAGAAGTTGAATGTGTTAAACTGGAAAAAGGACCCTCTTTTTTAAATTTTACAGAACATTTGATTATTAATAATATTTAGAGAATCTGAAGCTGGCTTCAACTGGTAGTTTTCACAAATGACAATTTCCACAAATTGACACATAGATCAGTTTCCTTTAGGATTTATAGGATGCCATCAGAATTTCAGAAAAGTTTCTTTAATTTTTTTAATGTTATTTTTATTAAAGATTATAACTATAGATTGAATAATATAAACAAATGGCAAACGTATCATTCTTATTAAAAAGTAATCTGTCTTCATATAAAAATAATTGCTCTATTTATTTAAAATGTCTACGGCTTTAGTTAGCATACTATAACTTTTAATAATTTGATTTAAATGATCAAAAATATATATTCTTAGATATTTCATTTAGTTAATTCAGAATATTCATACTCATATTATTTTGATTTTACTGGTAAAATATTAGTTTTACTGTTATTAAATTTCATTTTGGAATGTTTTTAAAACCAACATAATTTAAAATTTCTTCTATAGAATTATTCAGATTAATAATTGTTAAGATAATATCATTGGCAAATAATTGCATTTTGGAAGAAAACATTTTGCTGATTTAAAAACTATGAATATTTATATTATTTCTTATGTATGTAAAAGGCTCAATTATGAAATTAAATAACAATGGGGAAGGGCAATTCCTTGTTTAGTGCCCTTAGTAATATCTAATCCAAGTGACAGAAAAATATATATTTTAATATAAGCTTTATATCCCCATATACATATCCTTTAAAAATTAAATACATTCATTAGGAAAACTTTAGAACTCTAGACATTTAAAAATATACTTCTGATTTATAGTGTCAAAAGCCCTTTCCAAATCTATGTTATAACACTTAATTTCCTTCTATTAAAGCTAGCATAATTTATGAAATATAGTAATTTCTTTGTATTATCACATGCCTTCCTATGTAGAATAAAGTCTACCTGGTTATTGTGTAGCAAAAGTCTTTTGCAAAAACGTTAACCTATCTATTACAATAAATGTGAAATAGGTCTATAAGATGTACACTTTTTAGTCTTACGATTTCTTTAGGTATTACAGTTATTAAACAATATTTATAGGATCAGTGAATTTCCCATTTATTCTGAATTAGGATGCAGACTTTCCTAAAAAGAAACAACATATCTTGAAATGAAAAGTTTATATATTTCTGCAATAATACAATAATGTCCTGTGGTTTTTATTACCTTTGAGGTTTTTAATCTGTTCTTTAATTTCATTCTCTGTGGTATCTCCAAAGTTTCAAAACAACCCACAAACAAGTATAGTGGATCCAAAAACAAAACAGTGCAAGAAAGTTCTCAGAGTGGAAGATTTTCAGTCCATATATCTATAGCTAATCACTGTAAATTAATCAGATCAGACAATAGTTGTAGAAGTAGCGAACTCGTCTTAAGTAAAAAAAAAAAAAAAAAAAAATATATATATATATATATATATATATATATATAGTAATAAAAATATATAATTGTACAGAATTACCAAGTATTCAAAAGTAATCCAAGCAAGGCAGGCAGTCTGTTTCCAGTGAAAAATCCTTTATTAAGTAACAGACAAGTGATCCAAGTAAAGCAAAAATAGAGTAATGGTTTCCTCACAAGCTTTCTAAATATATGTATATATATATATATATATATATATATATATATATATATATATATTTTTTTTTTTTTAATCAGGCAAAGGAGTGGTTTATTGTGTTGTAAAACAAAGTATTATTGGTACACATGTTAAATTCACATCCATTCCCCCCATCAGTGTGACATTCATGCTGGTCCTGCCCTACTTAGTAGCTGTCATAATAATGTAACCCTTATGTTTTAGATACAATTTATAATGAGGTGGTACCTCCTATTTAACCAGATTATTAAGTAGATTATTCTGTGATTTTATCCAAGACAATATACTACATGGCTGGAAATATATCAACCTTAGTCCATTTGATAATCAAAAAATATATAAATATATACATATACACTTTGCACATAAAAAATCAATTGTAAAAATAATATTCTATTTTCATAACCTTTTGTTAAAGATCACTTTCGTCCTTCTAGACTTCTTCTGGTCTGTGTACAAGAACCCTAAAAACTATCTATAAAATATTATTGTATAATTAGTATTATTGCACATCATTTTGAATAAAGTGGAAAAAAGAGAACCAGGAAAATAAAAAATAAGAAAAAATGTATGATGATGGAAACAAACTATACATTTAAATTACAACTGATTTAAAATGGTATTTAAAACCAACTGGTAGAATACAATTAAATTAAATTAGTAATGTAAACAATGTGACAATTTTCTAAGTTCCAGTACACTTTTAATTGAACAGTAGTAGTTAAGTCCAGGATTCTTAAAAGAGTTCAACTTTAATTGCCACATGAGTTCATGTTTCTCTAGAATATTCGGGATGTCTCCTTCAAGATTACCCATGTCTATAGGATCCAGGATCTGGAACTTAAAATCTGTGTCTTTTATGAAGAGAAAGGTATTTGGCTAGTGCATTATTTTTACATCCAGAGCAGATTTCTGAGAGATGACATGAAATCCCTATGCTTGAGTTTATTTACAGTCTTGCCCACATAGAATGCATCACACTCCTGGCATTGTGCCCTGTAAATTACTTTTGTAGTGTTAGTCACCCCCTGCATTGGTCTTAATGATTTTCTTTAAATAAGGGCAATACAAACTTTGCTGTATAAATATACATACTATACAATTAGTTTCACATCTTTTAGTATTTCTCTCATATGGTCTAGGTTTAAATTCAACAAAACTTCTAATGTTCCTGGCCTTCCTATAAACAAAGGATGGGGCTTCACCTAAGATGTTAATCAGAAAAGGGTTTCCTGTGACAATGTCCCAGTTTTCTTTAGTAATATTTTTGATACTGTGATAATCCAAAGTGTATGTCAGGATGCAGCTATTTTTGCATTTGTTATTCGCTGTAGAATTTCTTAACATTCTCCTAAAACAGACTGCCTGCCTTGCTTGGATTACTTTTGAATACTTAGTAATTCTGTCCAATTATATATTTTTGACTTAAGACAAGTTCACCACTTCTACTACTATTGTTTGATCCGATTAATATACAGTGATTAACTAGAGATATATGGACTGAAAATCTTCCACACAGAGAAGTTTCTTACATTGTCTTAATTTCATTAATAGTAATTTCCTTTATTAAATTATTAATATTATCTTTGTATAGGTACCTTTTTTAATATTATTATTCAAGAAAGTACATACATTATCATTCTCTTAGTCATCCACTGTGGAAACCCCTAATCGGGAAAAGCTGAAATAAGTCATTACCTTCAGTGTTCATTTTTTTAAATATTCATTTAATATATATAAGATGTCTACACTGAGGACTTTTCCCATACGCCTCATTAATCATGCATTTAATTTAATTATCTTTACCTATTAATTTACATCTGTTTGCAAGTCTAAAAAGATTCCTAGGTATGGAAGCAAAAGATTTTATTTTTTGTCTAAAGCTAATTTAATTTTATGCACTAATATTTCTTAACATTTTATTAATCTCTTCAATTATTATTTTATCTTTGTCACCTTTTTTGCAATAACAATATGCAATTTATTTTGTAAATCCTTTAATTCTTCACCCTTTTTTCATTTTAATTTTAGTTTAACACCAATATTTTAGCTTTTGAAATATATAAATCTTAATATAACCCTATAAAATAATATCAATGTTTAATTCATTATTATTTAACTTCATATATTTGGATATTTTTAATCCAATTCTTAAAGTCAGATTGTTTAGTTAAAATATAGGAACTCTAAGTCCTCGACAAATTTCTATTATTAACCTGGAAATCAAAGCATAACACACTGTGGCCCAAAATAGACAATCTTATTTCTTTATATTTTATACTGAAACTCAGTAGAAACGAGTATTATAGCCATCCTTGTTTGTGTACCATGTACAAATGAGTAATGCATAAAAAGTAAAGAATCCTTATCCATATTTGTCATAATATCTTTTAAATTAAGAACAGTAGTCCATTTTAAAGACTTTGGAAGTAGATGCCATTTTTAGCATTTTTTAAACAGTAGTATCCTATTTATTTAAGCTGTAGTTTAAATATCCCATATACATATTCTTGGATACTATAATATATAAATATTTTTAGCAACGTTATGTCCTAAATCTGATATTCAGTATACATTAGCAAGGTTATGTAACATGTTATTAAGTCTAAAACTACTAATGCCAACACTCTTGCCATGCAGCTGAAATGCATTTTAGGCATTAATGCATTTCTTTACCAAATATTTGCTGTTTTTCTTCTCATAGTTTCATGGGTAGGTACTAGGCTATTGGCCCTAGGGCCTATAGAAGCCTAGCCAAAAAGGAACCCTGACTTTCGCCACCCAAGGAAAATTATTGTCCTGTGCCTCTATCAAGCAGAACCACAGAAGTGATCCCCAGAGTGAATTTCCTATTACCCATCCAATCATCAAAATTTTTCTTGAAGAGTGCTAATGAGGAGCTCTGTTTGACATGGATAGGTAGTTTGTTCCAGAGTATGGGAAGTCTCTGGGACAGGAATCTATCCCTCCAGCATGTTTTGTTTATTGTGGTGAGAAGGTTTAGGTCCCTAGAGCGTGTAGCTTGGAGGGATTGGGATTTCTTTAAGTGGCGCATGTCTAACAGCTCTGGGTTTGACATAACTTTGTATGTCAGGCAGAGATCACATCTGAGTAGGGGATTTGCACTGGAGTAAAGCTGGAGTTTTTTGAGATGGTCCAAGGCATCTTTTTGAGGCCAATAATCCTCTTTGTGAGGTATCTTTGCTGCCTTTCCAGTTTTATTTTTAAAAGATGTCTGTCTGTATGATCAATTCATAATCCTTATTAGGTAAAGCAATCTTTATTATTTTCTAAAAAATGAGTTTTATGCAAACGCACATCAGGTTTACTAAGTTTTAGATATCTAAATAAAGATCTGCTATATTTCCTTGTATATAACTTAATGCTAACCAAATTTCTAAAACATATTGCTACTGTATTCTCAAAATACTGTACTTTTGCCTTGTAAATAATTCCTGTTGTATATTTATCTCTGTCTGTTTTTGTACTAAGTGTCTTACAACTTGAATTCATTCCTTTCCGGAGCTTGTCTCCTCTGAAAAAGGGTTCTCTAGACTCAGTTTGATTAACCTGATTAACATACGTAAACATAGATAAATACAAATAAATCTGCTTTTGCTGCCAGTGTTAATTTAATTTACAGTAAGTGAAAATACATGGTTCCACAAATTGACACATGAATCAGTTTCCTTTAGGTCCCAAATGAATTATTCGTCTACTAGAATATATTCAATGAACCAAATGAGCACATGTAATTTTCAAGATATGCGAATGCTATGCCACCTTATTTCTAAGGCCTAGTATGATTTGAAAAAAAAAAGTGTTATTTTTATAGGATGCCATAAGAATTTCAGAAAAATAATTTTTAATGTAATTTTAGCTGGAATAACTACAGATTAAATCATATAAAGAATTTTAGGGAAAGTATCATTCTTATTAAAAACATATCTATCTTCACATACAAACTAATTCCTCCATTTATTCAAAATGCTTGTGTCTTTAGTTATCATATTATAATTTCATCAAAACATTGATTTAAATGATCAAAATATATATGCTTACTATTTAATTTGTTCTTTAGTTAGTTCAGAATTAATATTCACATTCATATTGGTTTTTGATTTAACTGGTAAAATATTAATTTTATTTTCATTATTGATTTATTTATTTATTTAACATTTGTTAACTGGGAAAGTCTGACTTGGAACAAAGTCAATTTTCAGCGGAGGCCCGGGGAGAAACACTCCAGATGCATGTCTTTGTAATGTGGGATGAAACTGGAGCACCTGGAAGAAACCCACATAAATGCAGGGAGGACATGCAGACTCCACACAGAAGGCACCCCAGCTGAGAATTGAACCGGATAACCTCCTACTGTGAGGTGACAACATTACCACTGCACCATCCAGGTTTAAAAAAATGAGCAGATTTTAAAGTTTCCTCTATATAATTATTTAGATCACTACTTTTTAAGGTAATATCATCAGCAAATAATTGTATTTTGGAAGAAAATATTTTGCTTACTTTAACACTGCAAATATTCATACTACTTCTTATACATGCAAAAGGCTCAATCATGTAAATAAACAACAGTGGGGAAGAGGGTGTCTTTGGTTAGTACCCTTAGTAATATCTAATCAAAGTGATATAAAATACCTATTTTAATATAAGCTTTAGATCTGCTATATACATATATTTTAATAATTAAATGCATTCATTAGGAAAACCAATTAGCTCTAGACATTTAAAAATATACTTCCAATTTATAGTGTCAAAAGGCCATTCCAAATCTAAGCTTATAACACTTAATAAACATTTATTAAACTTGGCATAATATATTAAATACATCAATTTATTTATATTATCATGTGTCTATGTAGAATAAACCCTGGGATTCATGAAGCTCGGCGCAAGGCCGGCGTAAGGCTTGCGCCGGCGGTGCAGTGAATAGCCGGCGCAGTAGCGCCATATACATATTAATGAGAGTGCACCGGAACCACAGACACGTGCGTAGTGTACGTGAGCGAGCCCAGGTAGGATGCGTCTGGAGGCGTGTCTAAGCCGGCATGAGGTGAGCAACCTAATGTGCTGACAGCCACGGTCCGCCCATAATAGTAATGGCAGCAGCCAGGTCCCGTGCAGAATGAAACGCACGTAGAGTATGCAACATAGTACCCGTCCCAAATTAACGGAGAAGCAAATACAAGCCACGAAGACATAAGTGTACCCGTCCAAGGAGCAAAGGATACGCATAAGACCGCGTTTGTCCCGCAATGCACCGTCAGTGCTTACACTCAGAGAAGGTGTACAGCAGCATGTCAGCGCCGCACCGACATAGGAGCAGCGACTAAGGTCACCACCTGTCCCACTTTGGTTGGGGCAGTCTCTCTATGGCCAGTTGTGTCCCGAAAAAACGTATTAAAAATGGCAGATGTGCTAAGATTGTAGGACACAATGATATCCCGTATTTAATGTAATGGTAGCATGAATTGGTTATTTCTGTAACAGAAATACCTAAATGACACAAGAAACAGAATAAGCAAGCAAATTGCCACAACAATAAGCTTTCATTTAGGCAAACAAGTGAAGTTCTATGCTATATAGTGACCGTGTGTATGTGTCGGCCTGTAAAGTCAGATGTGAGTCCCAGAAATATCCCAGATTGGAAACTGGAAAAGGTGGCAACCCCAGTAGCGACATGGGCATGGTCACCAGGGTTACCTGCTGTCCCAATGTGCCATGGACAGTCCCTGATTGGACAGTTGTGTCCCTGCAACAATCGGAAAAATGGAAAATGACCTCCGATCCCCTGCCAAGAAAATTCCATAATATACATGTAATAGTAGCATAAAACATATACATTACTATATGAAACACAGACATGGCATAAGAAAATGAATAAGGAACCCAAATGCTTACAGAATAAGCTTAAAGTATGGCAAACAAGTGAAGTTCTGTCAACTGCACTAGCCGTGGGTATGTGTAGTCCTGCAAATTCCGAAGTTTCCACATAACATGCCCCGCTATGGGCATTGGAAAAGTTGCCAACCATAATGGTCACAAGCAGTAGTGAGAGTACATAGCCGGGTAGCTGTGTTGACATAACAACAGTAAGGAAGCAAGATACCTCAAACACAGGCAAACATGTGCATAGCAACATATCCCACACCCAGCAACGTCTCTGTTGCATACACTGGATGGCGTATGTTGAAGTGTAATATCCAGAAGCAGAACCCATGCATTCAGATGTAATACACAATAGTCTCATTGTACATGTCAGTCCCACCCATGTACACCTTTGCACCCTAACCTGCTAGCATCCGTGTGCAGCTATACACCCACACACAATGTGCATACCTGAAATGTGGTAAGATGTTTGTGTTAGGCAATGCCACGTGGGCAAATCGCACCCACATGTCACCAACCCACCTCAGGTACAGATATGTAAATGGCTGCATGTGAATGTGTCTGCAGAATGTGTACATCCGCATGTGGTATGTACCCGTCCAAACCATATAGGTTTGCATACGACACGGTGCACATAACTGTACACATGTGGACAAGTCGGGTTGTTGGACCACCGCATCGATGATTAGCTATGCAGTGAAGTCGATCACATATAGCGGAACACGTGCCTACCAAACAGGACGTCCTAACAGGGTGCTACAGGCAAAGAAGGGGAAGGTGGGACATCACATGTGGAGAGTAGCGTTGCTGGACGGACAAATACACACGGTCAAGGTAAAGGACGGAACAACATGCATATGGCCGGATGGCTGTTGTTTGAAAAATATATATAGAAACACATATGAAGTGCCAGTTTAGACTCGAAATACTATATAATGCATTGAATTGTACCATACAATATGGCAGTAGAACTAAGCCTGCATGTAATTGGTGAAGCTAAGCTGTAGTGTGATGGAATTCTGAACCTGGCAGTAAGCAGTACAGCAGGCTTATGTCTGTCAGCATCAATTATTTGCTGGTTTACAGAACAATAAATGTATGTACATGCATAACATCACTCATTCCCCTGAGGAGGATGGCCTTGTGAGCTCTATCGAAGATAACAGTACAACTCCTTACCAGAGAGACAAAGCAACGTATTAAGAAATTAACTGTCCACTGTATCGGAACAGTCTAGGGTCCTTGAAACAGCTACAATCACAGAAGGACACTGTAATTTACAAGGTGCCTTGCAAGGCTGTGTTATTCTCATGGGAAAACGTTTTAAAAGCACGACCCCAGCACCCACGTATGTATAGACTATTGTGGACCATAGTGATGGAAATGCCCTGTGACCGACCACGTCAGTAAGGTGGGCAAAAGCTGATTGTAAACACTATATAAAGAAACTGCTTACTGTATAGAGTCAGACAAAACTCTCATACTTGGACTGTATATTATTTAGCCTGCCTGTGTACACTACTAAAACTTTCCGAACCCGAGCCTCCTGTGTTATTGGCTGTCACTTAGAAAAGCCTACTGATAACTACAGTCTGGTTTTAACAACTTATTTGACATTGTGATCCTTGTAAGCCGGAATTCCCTTGGTAAGCTACAGGTCAGAGTGCATGGCTGGTTAGACATCTACGCAGGAGAATTTGCATAAATGGTTCTTCTTGAATAAAAAGACCTCCGACTGAATTGTTGTGTGTAAAGAGGCTGTTTACTGTCTGATCTGTGGCTGAAAAGCGGAAAACTGGATCCCAAGAAGAAATCGTGCAGCCTTAAACAGGAGGCCCAGGTAAGGAGTGTTTGCCTCTTTGTCTCTATTGTAGATCAGGGACCAGACTACATTGTGTTTCTGTTAACAGTTGTGATAGCGGTCAAGACCTATCCAAATACTGTTAAATCTGAACATAGGTCAGGGGAACACACAGCAGAGTAAATAGTGATTGTAGACACTACAGTGGATACAGGGAAGGAGACACCACGTGGTATGAGAGAAGGGCGTAGCAGTCGTGTAGAGGATATGGGAGATTATTGAAGAAACAGATCATGTGATCCGCGTTTGACGGGTGACGTGAAGTATATGCAATCGCAGAGAGCACATAATGTGAGTTATGCAGCAAAATGGGGTAATAAATATGACATTGATGGTATATTACACAAAATATCGTTACTGAAACATTGTAATCCCTGAAAATGTGATGCACATGTCCTAGGGTAAACACCTGTCCCACCCTGAGAGGGACAGTCCCTCTTCGGCCAGTTGTATCCTGCAAACAAACCAAACAAATGGCAAATGTCCTGATATCTCAGGAAAAACATTTCCCAGATATCTTTCAAAATGGTAGCATAAAACAGTAATTTTGTATCTGGAACAACAAAATATCATAATAAACAGAATAAGCAACTGAAATGCTCCAACAATTGGTCGCTCTCCTGGCAAAAAGTGAAATCCTGTCCTATGTACTGGCCGTGGGTATGCTTTTTCCTGGAAAATTACACGTTCCGAACACTAATGTCCCACATTGTGCATCTGAAAAGGTGGCAGCCCTAAGATGTGCAGGCGACAAAACAACGACAATTGGGTATCCGTCATGCACATAGGTGGATTGAGGTAGTGAACCGAAGGGAACAGAACACTACAAATGGCAAAGCATCATACGTACACAGAGAAGATCATAATACAGTAGTACCGATAGCCCCCCCCCCCACAACCCCCTACCACCTCCGATACCACATCCAGGATATGAAGCGGGAGGGCAGGCTAGTCCCCACACGTTATCCTGTGGCAACAGAGGTAGCACAACGACCAAATGTAACAGAAGCTATTGAAACCACATCCCGAACTCGTAACATACCTAGGGACACCCGAGTAAGAAGACAGTCACTAGAACAGAGTGAGGATATCTGTCAATTAATTGAAGTACCGAACCCTCATGCAGGACAGGAAGGCCAGGACCCAACCCCCGTAGTGTATAGACCGTGGACACCAGAAGATATCTGTAAAGTCACAGAGGGAATTCCCCATCTACAAAGTAATCGCTAGTCACCATGCAATACCCCTGTATCTTCTGATCGGAAAACAAAGGGGGAATGGCGGATGGTACAGTATGTACAAGCTGTAAATCATGTAATAATACTTAGGGTAGCGATGGTGCCAGACCCACACACTATATTCAATGCTATGAACACATACAGAAGTATCTTACCGTGGTACATATAAGCTATGCTTCCTTTGCAATACCTATACATCCAGATAGTCCGTATTGCTTTGCATGTACATTCAGGGTAACAGATACAGCCATACCCGGCTATCGCGGGGATACTGTGAAAGTAAAACGATATTCCCACAGGGGATGGCTAGCTACATTCCGGTGTTAACTCCACCCGGGGCCAGTCAAGTTCTACTTTATATGGATGATATTCTGCTTGCGGCCCCTACACAGCAGCAATGTATGGAAGATACAATAGCATTATGGAGATATTCAGCAGAACAGGGACATAAAGTAAGCAAGCATAAATTGCAACTACAGAGAATACAGGTCAAGTACCTGGGATATGTGGTATCCAAGTAGGGTAGAACATCACATGACGATAGGAAGGTAGCAATTTCATAAGCACCCAAGCCAACTAACAAGAAGGGAATGAAGTCCTGTCTGGGCCGACTAACATTTGTCAAAGCTGGTTACCAAACAATGCTTTGGAATCCGCTGTATTGTCTGCCTTAATCTTTAATACACCTATGGCAGCACAACACATACTACACTGGATTACAGTAGCAGAAACAGCTTTCTGCAGACTAGAATGATTGATAGCTTCAACATCTGTAGTAGGTCTCCTGAATAATCATAACACATGTTGTCAGACTGTAGATTGTAAGCGGAGATATATGATGTCAGTCTCGATGCAACAGCATGGAAGTCAGCAACGCTACATAGCTTACTACTCATTGCAGTTGGACACTGTGGCATGGTCAGTGCCACATTGTGTACAGGCAGTTGTTGTAGCACCCATGGCAGTACAGGCCCCGGCCTTAATGTTACTAGACCACCCTCTCACTGTGAGAATGTCTCATGCAGTTGCGATCAGTCTGCTGCAAGAGAAGATAGCATTCCTGACCCGTGCTAGACATCTGTCTTGTTTGACCCTACCAATGAGTCAACCTCATATGGTGATTGAACGTTGTACAACATGAAACCTATCAACGTCACGTCTGACACCTGTGTATGGCACACCACACAGTTGCCTATACGAAATGGATTAAATAACTACACACAGACATGATATCACTGATATACCCTTAGATGATGCAGAGGTGACAGTTAATGTGTACGGATCATGTAGACAGAGTCCTACAGGAACGAATCAAGTAGGTTATGCAGTAGTTATTGATAATGAGATTGTAGACGGCTAAACCCTGCAGCATAACGTGTCTGCTCAAGCAGCAGAATAGATAGCTTTAAGACGTGCTTGTACTGTAGCGGAAAACTGATGTGTGGACATATGTCCCGATAGTCAGTATGTTGTCTGTACAGTGCATGTTTATGAGCAGCAGTGGAAGAATAGAGGAATGATAACATCCACCGGTAAACCGATTAATCATGCGCAATTGATCCTGAATGCATTAGACTCCATTCAGTTACCCACTAAAGTAGGTAATTGTAAATGTGCAGGTCATAGAAAGCAACAGGATAACAGTAGGAAAGGTAAGGCATGAGCTCATGCATCTGCAAAACAAGCAGCCTCACAGTTGGAAAGTGTTTGTGTGAATGAGGAATGACAAACCTCAGACAGTTTAGAAGTAGAAATTTTACAAACAATGCAAACATCAACTACGAAAGCAGAAAAGCCGACGTGGGTATGACGAAGAGCAATCCTTGAATACGGACTGCACATATCCACAGTGATAAAGCCAATATTAACGTCTAATGTATTCAGATATGCGGCTTTGTGGAGCAATGGGTAGAGACATGTCTCAACAGAGGGGATGGTACATTTGGTTAACAGAATACCCCTAACATACGGAATTACGAACCACATACAAACATCATGAGCAGCGTGTCACATTTGCAGTAGATATCATGCACAGGGAGCATTTAAACCGAAGGGAGTGAGTTTACCCACACCACCATAACCGTTCCGTACTATTTGTATGGAGTTCATTCATCTGAATAAATGTGAAGGGAACAAATACTGTTTAGTGATTACACATATATATAATCAAAATGGGTAGAAGCATTCCCAACCATGAATCCGGATGCAGCAGCAGTGGCAAAGGTGCCAGTAAAATAAAGTATCCCTAGATCTGGCATGCTGTAAAGAAGCTACAGTGACAATAGAACACATGTAGTGAACCAGACAATCACGCAACCTGGGGGATTAGTTTGTATTACCATGAATGTAAATTGCATGTACAACCCACAGTCAGCATGACTGCTGGCACCATAAAATGGGATCCCGAGAAATAAGTAGAGGAGGTTGGTGGGTGACATCCAGATGAGTTACATGTGCTGTCTACCTCTAGCATTGCTGAGCATGACAACAGTTCCAAATGTAAAGTGCTGCACCCACTTCGAAGTAGTATGTGGAATGGCATATCATGTGCCAGAGTGGAAAGCTGTCATGCCTGCAGAGCCGGAGGTCGATGACTCATTAGCAGGTGACATGAGAGGATTGTTAACCAATAACACTGTTCTTCAGTTAAAGTCTTTTACAGATAAAGAGCAAACGAAGACGGACGCATAGCTGACACCAGTATCCTGTGTGTATGTCACTGTTATCCAAAGAACATTATTGCCAAGTGGAAATTGTGAAGGTCTGTACCGGTACTGTTGGCAACGCCTACTGCAGTAAAGTTTGCAGAGAGGTCGTCCTGGGTCCACCTCACATTTTTCAAACCGGTAAAGGATATCAAGTCTGATTGACATCTTGTAGCTGATATACCAAAGAGCCTGAATCACCCGGGCAAGACTGTATAACAATACAAAGCAACCCCAAAGACATTTTGTTTGCTGTCCTAATGATTATGCACCTATTAACCATGTTTGTGTTTACTTTACATTTGCTGGGACCTTACCTGCATATAACTACACGGATACAAATACTGATACGTGATGAACTGGCCACAGAGTGTCTTCCACACTTCAACAGATACCTAGGCATGATGCGTGTGCATATAGAGACTATGAACACTTTAAATTGCTGTGTTTGTACTGCCATACCTACATCATATGGAGGACTTCCGATGCATGTTGTCCCCTTGGGGATAGATTGAGACTTGTGAATATTTACACTTTGATACAGGTTCTGTGAGATCACAGGACAACGTGGCAATGTACTTACCTGTTACACAAAAAGGAATTGTATGTTATCATAAACATGATACAGTTTCAGTTGGTGGGAGTATTTGTAACATAACTGTGTCTTACGAATGTCATATAACAGCCAAAGATCACAGTACTACTTGTAGCACCATTCATTATTTGTATTGAAACATCATGAGAACAATGTGGAAGGATGTGCAGAAACATCCTGAATTGTATAAACAGTCCTCTGTTAGAGACAGGAAAATGTTACATGCAGAGGTAACTTGCATCAGTAGTAAAGTAGAATATTGTTATGTTGTTTGTGGGAAATAAGCATATCAATGGTTACCTGGGAATTGGTCCGGCAGTTGTTATTTGGGTTATCTGGCTCCAGTCACATGACATACTGCACAATTGCCTCTGGGTGCGAAACGAACTATAACACATATAGCTCGAAGAACAGGGAACACAGTCGAGAAACCTACTAATCCAGTGGGTGAAATGGAAGCTGTTCTGACATTCCAGTCTTCTGCAAGAGATAAAGGAATATCGATTCATATGGACTTGAGTGACAGCGTCATAACCTGGGCTGGAACACTCCCAGCTTGTGGAGTAGTGAAATCAATCAGGGAACAGAGGAAGTTATCAAAACCTGTCGGAGGAAGGATGAATGTGACTTTCCGCTCTTGAACTTGTGACTGATGAACTGGATGCAATGAGAACTGTTGTGTCACAAAATGTAATAGCGCACGACTGCACTGTGGCGCTGAGAATTGGTACGTGCGCGCTTATTGAAGAAGATCGCTGTGTCCAACTACCACATGAAGAGACCAAAATCAACGCCCACCTAGAGGTAATACAGCAGGTGTCATCCATGGCGGAACCAGGCCCAAACCCACTGACGAACCATTTCCACAAACCATTGGGTGGATGGGGTCAGTCATACTGAATATCATGATTGCCATTTGTGTTGTTCTGCTCATATTGGGAGCATGTGTCTATTGTGGGATACTTTGCATGTAAGTATTAGTCAGGGACTCTGGCGACATATCTGTACCTGAGACTATGTATCAAGACCTGTAGTGGTATTTGTCAATAGAAAATGCAATCCTTCTTGAAATGTACAACAAATTACTTGCCTAGTTAAACGTTCCACAGAGGAAGAGGCTAGGGAATGAAATAATGTTGTATATGTTTCTGGATAGAGTAGAAGCAATCAAAGGAGGGAGAATGTTAGCAAAATACATATTTAAACATATATATGACGTGCAACTTTAGAAGCAAATAGTGTATAATGCATATTATTCTACCTTACAATATGGCAGTACAGCTTATCATGCATGTAATTGCCTGTAGTGTAGCTGCAGTGTGATTGAACCCTGACCCTAGCAGTAACCAGTGCAGCAGGTGTATGTCATTCAGCATTAGTCATCTGCTCGGTTAGAGAATAATACATGTATGTACAGGTATATCTGTCATCCTTCCACTGAGGAGGATAGGCTTGTGAGCTCTAACACAGAGTACAGCTGCTCAGCAGAGAGACAAAGGAACCTAGTAGGAAATGGAGTGAGGACTGGATCTGAACAGTGTTGGAACCGTGACAGAGCAGAATTTATCAAGTACAGTCTAATTGAATATGTGGCTCGCAAGGTTGTGCTATCCTCATGGGAAAACATTTAATAAGCATTACCTGAGCACTGTTGTAGGAATACAACGTTCTGGACTCTAGCGATGTAAATGCCTTGTGACTGACCACATCATTAATGTGTGCAAAAGATGATAGTATACAGAATGCTCATACAGATGTAACATGTATAGAGTTAAACAAATGTCTAAACTTTTACTGCATACTTCTTTGCCTCCTGCTGCACAGTAGTAAAACGTTATTAATCTCAGCTTCCTGTGTTATTGACTGTCATTGTGAAAATACGAATGAGTGTTACAGTTTGATTTAAAAAACTTAATTGACAGATGTGTACGTTCTAGCATGGGAATAGGTCAAGCCAACCATCACAATGTCCATGTGTACCACATACAAACAGCCAGTAACACGCAGTAGTAGTGCATGAAGGCATACGACTGTGGGAATAGTACAGGACATATGGCACGTGCCAAGTGCAGATGCATGACACAAACCCCAGGATGGGTGTCCCTGCAAAGAGGAACATGTGCCAACTACACCTCCCACAGATGTACCGGCAATAAAACACATGGCAAACACACAGACACACTACTGTCCAACACATGACTGCAACGGAGCCTGGTCAAACACCAACATGAAGCATGCACAAACAGGGACTTGAGTAATGTTTGCCTTAACACCGCCGGATAGGCCAAAGAAGAATAGAATGGACATATGCATGTAATGTTGTGAAGGATGTGTGGTAGTCCTCAGTATCACAGTGTTAGGGACACAGATACACTGTCATCAACAGTGACGTATGTGCACTGTACACAGCATACCTGCATGTAATACAGAGGACAATCATGTGCCACAGAAATATACACTGGAGAAAGAGTATAGTGGATAGACAATTGTAAATGTGACAAACTATGAATATAGGTTCATACGTCCATAGGTACAGGGTAGGCCATCGTCCCAGGTTCAGCCATAATACTACACCATAGTTAGGATGACTTTGCCAACCTTCTGTGCTTCAGATAAAATACTCATGATATTGCTGTACCTCCGTCAAGCACTGATAATGATGTAATCCCTGGCCTATACCTGCAATTCTCCATCCAATGGACAACATACCCGTGAACAAGGCTAGGAAGGATCTCTGTCTCACATGTACTGTGATGTAGATCCACAGCATAATGAGTGTCTGGGTGATATATGTGTCACTCAAACACATCCCATTAATGACCGTGACAAGGTAAATGTCACCTGCCCTAGTGGTTCTGAGGGATGCAGATACAGTAGGTGAAGCATACACATGACATATGGGTTGACATGGCCTTGTATGTCAGGCACAGGTCAACACTAAACAGCAGGTATGTGACGAATGTGGCAGGGTCCTACAAGTGGGGCAGCATTACACAAAATGATGTCATCCTGCATCTGTACAACAATTAACCTATGTGGGCTTCCCAGCTGCTGTAGGTGTATGGTCAGATACAGTCTGAATGGGGCAATGTAGTAGATCATAGGTGTAACACGTAATGGGTACAAGGAGACAATGACCTAGCCTGATGTAGATGTGAATCCCTGCACAAACAGGTGGGCAATGTAGAAGTCCCACACAACCACGATAGCAACGTGTGTGTGGAATGAATGGTGACCGACAAACTCTGTCCCCTGATCCCTGGTAATCACCCCTGTGCTGAGTGGACAGCCACCTATATGCTGGACAGGGGTGACCTAGTAGTTCTCCACAGGTATGATGTTGCATTACTTCGCATTTAGCTGTGGGACATGTCCCTGACAGCAGATATGCATACCTGGGAGGCCCCTTCGAAGGATATCTGTGTCAGATGTCCGTCCCACTATGGCACCTGTTTTGCAGTCATCTACACTGTTGCCCATAGCACCCCTGTGTGTGCCTGTACCGTGAAAATGTAGGTGTATGACAGGAGTGCACACATGGAAGGGCCCCATGGGACACCACTTGTGACAGGCAGTAGGTCTGACATGCTGCCAGCAACTATGACCGTGTGGGTTGTGTCACATAGTCAGTTTACAACACATTCTGTGATGTACTTGTTCACATCCCAGCCAATGGGTTTATCAACGATACCTGAGGGGGGTAATGTGATGAAGGCCTTTGCCAGGTCGAGGTAGGCTGTATGGACTGCAACACCCCCATCAATGGCCTCGGTGACTGTCCCGAAACTGTCAACCATGCTTTAAAGGCATGAACCGCCCCTGAACAAGACAAACCGTGTGTGATGCAAAGTATGTATGTCCCCTATGCAGTCATGTACGAGCCGCAGTATGATCCCTCCCCATGTCTTTGCAGATAGGTCTCCTCAGGGTAATGGGACAGTAATAACCAGCCTCAGTGGAGGTATTGGCCCTGTGACGTGGGACTACAGTTGCCATGTGACACAACCTGGGTACCCTACCTGAGGTGAGGCTACAAAGAAATAGCTGTCCTAACTGTGGGTCCAATTCCTAAATGAGATAGTGGAGTACACAGCGGGGTCACCAGCTGGTCTCATGGATGCTATGTCCACTACCCTGGAGAGAGCATGTCCCACCTGTGTGTCACAGAACATTTGGTGACCACAAACCGCTGGTACACACATCTCCTCATGTGTGGGGAGGGTGTGGAGATGTCCTCACTGGACTTGTCAGCCTGTATGTTGGCAATGTGTGTATGTTGAGTAAACCCCACCTCTATGTGAACCCAGTCAGAGCATATGTGGGAGTGAGCTCCCAGGTGTTGAGCATAGCAACTGAAGGTGGTATGATTGTTAGCCAGGTCCATGTAGGTATATCTGTGGAATGTGCCCTGGACAATTTCATGACAGTGTGTAACTCTACACATATGATGACCAAGGGTGTCATACCTCACAAGGTGTCTGCTCAACCTTGTAGTAGCCACCTCCTCGTGTTGTACATCCTGTGTATGGCTGGGGTACACCACACTGGATGCTTGGCATTGGTACAATGAACCACAGTTGGGTAAGTGAATGCCTGGTTCATGCAGTCCTGTAGGTACTGGTAGATGGCAAATGTGATTGATGCAGTGGCTGCAGTACTGTCGACCACTGGCTCAGGGTCCTTAAAGGAGACCACAGTAGTGTGCAGAATTGTGTAGTCTGCCTCTGAGCAAGCAATGTGTATGGTAACTGGCAACACTCACAGCAATGGATGCCAAAAGCAGAAGCCAATGTCCAAATAACATAGATTAACTTCTGCATGACAATATGTCTTATCATACATGTATTGACACGTGTCTGCTAATTACAATTGCAAATGGTCGGTAAGACCGGCCTAAAGTCCGCGTGATTTACACAGTCTGGAGGTGTTGTTCCGATAATAAAGTGGCAATACCTTCCAATCGTGACCTCTGGGTATGACAGTGTTTGTTAACCTGCAACATTGGATGTACACCATTGGGTTGTGGTATCGGAAAACATGGTTCCTGTAGCACTACACAGTATGGGTAGTCAAGCAGACATCTGCGATTGTTGAACACACAGCATCAGTGAAACCCACTGCTCACAAGGACACAGTCTGACAAGCTCTACACTTTACATATGCACAGTGGTGTCCATTGTAGGACCCAAAAATTGTCTAATGGAAAGAATTATGTCTTATTTCAATGCGTACCTGAACTCATTGTCGTCACAGGTACACATATGCACCGCAAGCATGTTTAATGTTGCTGATAGCTGTCCATGTAATGCAGCACAGATGCACAGAAATACCCAGGGTACCGGGTCCATAGAACTGCGTCCACATCACAGTCCCGCACACATGAAGGATGTGTAATGGGTACTGTCGATTGTTGCAGTCAAGGGATTCTGGGTATGTAGACTGTGGTCTCGGTGTTGTTTCACAGGCAATCCTTTGTCCCGCCCCGTGGGAGGGATGTGTGCGTAGCACCTGCCTTACTCTCCGCTAATAATGCAAACCATCCACCGGAGAATGCTAAATGCAGGTGTGAAATGTGTACAGCCCTATACTAGTGTCCAGTAGGCAATTGTCATGGATGGACAACCGTATGGCCAAGATGGCACCCACAACTGCAAACCGGGAAATTACACAGCATGGTAAGGCATAACACAGGAAATACACATAGGGACTACAGTTGACATTCCACATACACAGTCGGACCGCCGTGCCAACACCGGTACACAGCACTCAATCTGCCAGCAACAGAATGAGGAGCACCCGCTACCATACAGCGGAACAGATGTGCGACCTGTGGAACACATACTAATGGCACACACAACGTCAAGTATGATATGTAAACTATGGCATTCCACCTATGAAGACAACATGGTTAAATGAATATATAGGTGATCAACACGTTCTGGTGGTGTTATATTGGAAATACAGTGACGGATATGTCCCATTGGGATGTCTGAGGTTCATATGAAGCAGTTGCTAACCAGCATCTTTGGATGTATGACATTTGTTCACAGTACTAAATCACCTGGTTATGTAGCACCATCTAGAATGGGTAGTCAAACACACATCCGCGATTGGGGAACATACACCAGCAGTGAAAAGCACTAGGCAGGTGGACACAGTCCAGCAACATCTAACTTGACATATGCACATCGGTGTCCATTGTAGGACCCAAAAATTCCACTCATGGAATGCCTGCTAGCTTCCTGCATTACTCACGTGATCTCATTGTCGTCACCACGCCACAGGTACACATATGCACCGCAAGCGTGTTCAATGTTGATGATAGCTGTCCATGAAATGCAGCACACATGCACAGAAATACCCACGGTACCGGGTCCATAGAACTGCGTCCACATCAAAGTCCCGCACACATGAAGGATGTGTAATGGGTACTGTCGACTGTTGCAGTCAAGGGAGTCTGGGTATGTAGAATCTGGCCTCGGTGTTGTTTCGCAGGCAATCCTTTGTTCCGCCCCGTGGGAGGGATGTGTGCGTAGCACCTGCCTTACTCTCCGCTACTAATGCAAACCATCTACCGGAGAATGCAAAATGCAGGTGTGAAATGTGTACAGCCCTATACCAGTGTCCAGTAGGCAATTCACATGGATGGACAACCGTATGACTAAGATGGCACCCATAACTGCAAACCCGGTGGAATTACACTGCCGTAGTAAGGCATTACACAAGTAATACACATAGGGACTACAGTTGACATTCCCCATACAACAAACACAGACAACCAGCCGATGAAGTCCAAAGCAAAGACGAGGTACTGTACACACCGTCAGTGACCACTCAGAGCACACCAGGAATTAAATGCAGTCACCATAGTTTATTTAAGCTGTTTTCGTCTGCTTCATAAGCAGACTTATTCAGAATACATACAATGCAGTCCAACCTACTACATTTACAACCCTTAATTGGTCAGTAAATTAGATGTGCTAGGTATTAATTACATGCCTTAAAGGCAAACAAGCAAACAAACTTTACTTGGGTTACAGATTCCACACAGTGAGGACATCAGACATTGCTTCAAAAGGTACATTCTTCATAGAAATATAGAAATATATGTATATATATGAAAGATGAACCAACAGAATGTTTTCCAAATGTCTGACTGTGTAAGCTACATATATATGTTCTAATGGATTGTGCCAATATATTAACAGAACTGCAGACACCTAGTAATATAAATGAACCATAATATATACAGATAAACCGTATGATTATGACTAATGTAAAATAGACCAACGAAATGTAAAGATTCACAATGTGCTAATGTAAATATTCATTTAGAAGGTTACTTAAATAAATCAATTCAGACATCCATGTCAAACTACTAACACAAGGCCAGCGAGGTGCTTGCCCTCACATGTACTGGGATGTTGTTCCACAGCATAGTGAGTGTCTGGGTGATGAATCTGTCCCAACAACACGTTCTATTAATGACAGTGCCAAGGTGTATGTCACCTGCCCTTGTGGTTCTGAGGGATCTAACTTCTTTAGGTGAAGCATAGTCATCAGATCTGGGTTCAACATGGCCTTGTATGCCAGGCACAGGTCACCTCTGGGCAAGTGGTATGCAACTGTATACAGCTGGAATTCTTTCAGTTGGTCAGTATAACACATATTCCTGAGACCCTGCATCTGTTTGTTGATGAACTGTTGGTGCCTTTCCAGCTGCTGCAGGTGTTGGGTCAGATACATTCTGGATGGGGCATGGTACCCAATCATAGGTCTAATGAGTGATGAGTACAAGGGGACAATGACCTCCCCTGATCTACATGTGAATCCCTTCATGATGATGTGGGCAATGTGGAAGGTCTACCTAACTACATTAGCAACGTGTGTGTCTAATGAACGGTTACCAACAACCCGGGTCCCCAGATCCCTGGTAACTCCCTCTGTGCTCAGTGGATTGCCACCTATATGGTAGCTAGGGGTAACCTTGTTCTTCCCGAAGGGTATGACTATGCATTTCCTGGCATTTAGCTGTAGGCCATGTGTCTGGCACCACTTATCCACATCTGTGAGGCACTCCTGAAGGATATCTGTGTCAGATGTGTGTCTGACTATGGCACCCAGTTTGCAGTCATCTGCAAACATTGTCACCCATAACCCCCCTGTGTTTGCCTGTACTTTGGTAACGTAGATGCTGAAAAATAGTGGACCCAGGACTGAGCCCCATGGGACACCACCTGTGACTGGCTGTGAGTATGACATGGCGCCAGCAACTATGACCATGTGTGTTCTGTGACTTAACCAGTTTGCAACCCATATGGCGATGTATGGATTTACGTTCAAGATGACGGGTTTATCAATGATACCCGAGGGGGGTATTGTGTCGAAGGCCTTTGCCAGGTTGAGGTAGGTTGTATGGACTGCTTTACCGTCATCAATGGCCTTGGTGACTGATCCTACAAAGTCAAACATGTGTAAAAGGCATGATCTGACTTTGACCAAGCTAAACTGGGTTGTATCCAAAGTATGCGAGTCTTTTCCATCCTTTTTCCCTTATCCTTTTATTTCCCTTCCCCTTTTCCCCCTCCCCCCCCATTCCCTTCAAATCACACCTCCACCTTTCCCTTCATCCTTGTTCCTTTTTTTCCTTTTATTCCCTTTTTCCCTTTCTTGTTGCAAATAATCCTTTCCGTTC